>NC_080713.1:25428698-25581198 GCF_019097595.1 Hemibagrus wyckioides
GTGTGTGTGTGTGTGTGTGTGATGTCTCAGAATGTGATTGTGTGTGTGTGTGTGTGATGTCTCAGAATGTGATCGTGTGTGTGTGATGTCTCAGAATGTGATCGTGTGTGTGTGATGTCTCAGAATGTGATCGTGTGTGTGTGTGTGTGATGTCTCAGAATGTGATCGTGTGTGTGTGTGTGATGTCTCAGAATGTGATCGTGTGTGTGTGTGTGTGATGTCTCAGAATGTGATCGTGTGTGTGTGTGTGATGTCTCAGAATGTGATCGTGTGTGTGTGTGTGTGTGATGTCTCAGAATGTGATCGTGTGTGTGTGTGTGATGTCTCAGAATGTGATCGTGTGTGTGTGTGTGTGTGTGATGTCTCAGAATGTGATCGTGTGTGTGTGTGTGATGTCTCAGAATGTGATCGTGTGTGTGTGATGTCTCAGAATGTGATCGTGTGTGTGTGTGTGTGTGTGATGTCTCAGAATGTGATCGTGTGTGTGTGATGTCTCAGAATGTGATCGTGTGTGTGTGTGTGATGTCTCAGAATGTGATCGTGTGTGTGTGTGTGTGATGTCTCAGAATGTGATCGTGTGTGTGTGTGTATGTGTGTGATGTCTCAGAATGTGATCGTGTGTGTGTGTGTGATGTCTCAGAATGTGATCGTGTGTGTGTGTGTGTGTGATGTCTCAGAATGTGATCGTGTGTGTGTGTGTGATGTCTCAGAAAGTGATCGTGTGTGTGTGATGTCTCAGAATGTGATCGTGTGTGTGTGTGATGTCTCAGAATGTGATCGTGTGTGTGTGTGTGTGTGATGTCTCAGAATGTGATCGTGTGTGTGTGTGTGTGATGTCTCAGAATGTGATCGTGTGTGTGTGTGTGTGTGATGTCTCAGAATGTGATCGTGTGTGTGTGATGTCTCAGAATGTGATCGTGTGTGTGTGTGTGTGATGTCTCAGAATGTGATCGTGTGTGTGTGTGTGTGATGTCTCAGAATGTGATCGTGTGTGTGTGTGTGTGATGTCTCAGAATGTGATCGTGTGTGTGTGTGTGATGTCTCAGAATGTGATCTTGTGTGTGTGTGTGATGTCTCAGAATGTGATCGTGTGTGTGTGTGTGTGATGTCTCAGAATGTGATCGTGTGTGTGTGTGTGATGTCTCAGAATGTGATCGTGTGTGTGTGTGTGATGTCTCAGAATGTGATCGTGTGTGTGTGTGTGTGTGTGTGATGTCTCAGAATGTGATCGTGTGTGTGTGTGTGTGATGTCTCAGAATGTGATCGTGTGTGTGTCTGTGTGATGTCTCAGAATGTGATCGTGTGTGTGTGATGTCTCAGAATGTGATCGTGTGTGTGTGTGTGTGTGTGTGATGTCTCAGAATGTGATCGTGTGTGTGTGTGTGTGTGTGATGTCTCAGAATGTGATCGTGTGTGTGTGTGATGTCTCAGAATGTGATCGTGTGTGTGTGTGATGTCTCAGAATGTGATCGTGTGTGTGTGTGATGTCTCAGAATGTGATCGTGTGTGTGTGTGTGATGTCTCAGAATGTGATCGTGTGTGTGTGTGTGTGATGTCTCAGAATGTGATCGTGTGTGTGTGTGTGTGTGATGTCTCAGAATGTGATCGTGTGTGTGTGTGATGTCTCAGAATGTGATCGTGTGTGTGTGTGTGTGTGATGTCTCAGAATGTGATCGTGTGTGTGTGTGTGTGTGTGATGTCTCAGAATGTGATCGTGTGTGTGTGTGTGTGTGATGTCTCAGAATGTGATCGTGTGTGTGTGTGTGATGTCTCAGAATGTGATCGTGTGTGTGTGTGATGTCTCAGAATGTGATCGTGTGTGTGTGATGTCTCAGAATGTGATCGTGTGTGTGTGTGTGTGTGATGTCTCAGAATGTGATCGTGTGTGTGTGTGTGTGATGTCTCAGAATGTGATCGTGTGTGTGTGTGTGATGTCTCAGAATGTGATCGTGTGTGTGTGTGTGTGTGTGTGTGATGTCTCAGAATGTGATCGTGTGTGTGTGATGTCTCAGAATGTGATCGTGTGTGTGTGTGATGTCTCAGAATGTGATCGTGTGTGTGTGTGTGTGTGATGTCTCAGAATGTGATCGTGTGTGTGTGTGTGTGATGTCTCAGAATGTGATCGTGTGTGTGTGTGTGTGTGTGTGTGTGTGTGTGTGATGTCTCAGAATGTGATCGTGTGTGTGTGTGTGATGTCTCAGAATGTGATCGTGTGTGTGTGTGTGATGTCTCAGAATGTGATCGTGTGTGTGTGTGTGATGTCTCAGAATGTGATCGTGTGTGTGTGTGTGATGTCTCAGAATGTGATCGTGTGTGTGTGTGATGTCTCAGAATGTGATCGTGTGTGTGTGTGTGTGTGATGTCTCAGAATGTGATCGTGTGTGTGTGTGTGTGATGTCTCAGAATGTGATCGTGTGTGTGTGTGATGTCTCAGAATGTGATCGTGTGTGTGTGTGATGTCTCAGAATGTGATCGTGTGTGTGTGTGTGATGTCTCAGAATGTGATCGTGTGTGTGTGTGTGTGATGTCTCAGAATGTGATCGTGTGTGTGTGTGTGTGATGTCTCAGAATGTGATCGTGTGTGTGTGTGTGTGTATGTGTGTGATGTCTCAGAATGTGATCGTGTGTGTGTGTGTGTGATGTCTCAGAATGTGATCGTGTGTGTGTGTGTGTGATGTCTCAGAATGTAATCGTGTGTGTGTGTGTGTGTGTGTGTGTGATGTCTCAGAATGTGATTGTGTGTGTGTGTGTGTGTGTGTGTGTGATGTTTCAGAATGTGAGTGTGTGTGTGTGTGATGTCTCAGAATGTGATCGTGTGTGTGTGTGTGATGTCTCAGAATGTGATCGTGTGTGTGTGTGTGTGATGTCTCAGAATGTGATCGTGTGTGTGTGTGATGTCTCAGAATGTGATCGTGTGTGTGTGTGTGTGTGATGTCTCAGAATGTGATCGTGTGTGTGTGTGATGTCTCAGAATGTGATCGTGTGTGTGTGTGTGTGTGATGTCTCAGAATGTGATCGTGTGTGTGTGTGTGTGTGATGTCTCAGAATGTGATCGTGTGTGTGTGTGTATGTGTGTGATGTCTCAGAATGTGATCGTGTGTGTGTGTGTGATGTCTCAGAATGTGATCGTGTGTGTGTGTGATGTCTCAGAATGTGATTGTGTGTGTGTGTGTGTGATGTCTCAGAATGTGATTGTGTGTGTGTGTGTGTGTGTGTGATGTCTCAGAATGTGATCGTGTGTGTGTGTGTGATGTCTCAGAATGTGATCGTGTGTGTGTGTGTGTGTGTGTGATGTCTCAGAATGTGATCGTATGTGTGTGTGATGTCTCAGAATGTGATCGTGTGTGTGTGTGTGTGTGATGTCTCAGAATGTGATCGTGTGTGTGTGTGTGTGTGATGTCTCAGAATGTGATTGTGTGTGTGTGTGTGTGTGTGTCTGTGATGTCTCAGAATGTGATCGTGTGTGTGATGTCTCAGAATGTGATCGTGTGTGTGTGTGTGATGTCTCAGAATGTGATCGTGTGTGTGTGATGTCTCAGAATGTGATCGTGTGTGTGTGTGTGTGATGTCTCAGAATGTGATCGTGTGTGTGTGTGTGATGTCTCAGAATGTGATCGTGTGTGTGTGTGTGTGTGATGTCTCAGAATGTGATCGTGTGTGTGTGTGTGTGATGTCTCAGAATGTGATCGTGTGTGTGTGTATGTGTGTGATGTCTCAGAATGTGATCGTGTGTGTGTGTGTGTGATGTCTCAGAATGTGATCGTGTGTGTGTGATGTCTCAGAATGTGATCGTGTGTGTGTGTATGTGAGTGATGTCTCAGAATGTGATCATGTGTGTGTGTGTGATGTCTCAGAATGTGATCGTGTGTGTGTGTGTGTGTGTGTGTATGTGTGTGTGATCTCTCAGAATGTGATTGTGTGTGTGTGTATGTGTGTGTGATGTCTCAGAATGTATTCGTGTGTGTGTGATGTCTCAGAATGTGATCGTGTGTGTGTGATGTCTCAGAATGTGATCGTGTGTGTGTGATGTCTCAGAATGTGATCGTGTGTGTGTGTGTGATGTCTCAGAATGTGATCGTGTGTGTGTGATGTCTCAGAATGTGATCGTGTGTGTGTGTGTGTGATGTCTCAGAATGTGATCGTGTGTGTGTGTATGTGTGTGATGTCTCAGAATGTGATCGTGTGTGTGTGTGTGTGTGTGTGTGATGTCTCAGAATGTGATCGTGTGTGTGTGTGTGTGTGTGTGTGATGTCTCAGAATGTGATCGTGTGTGTGTGTGTGATGTCTCAGAATGTGATCGTGTGTGTGTGTATGTGTGTGATGTCTCAGAATGTGATCATGTGTGTGTGTGTGATGTCTCAGAATGTGATCGTGTGTGTGTGATGTCTCAGAATGTGATCGTGTGTGTGTGTGTGTGTGTGTGTGTGATGTCTCAGAATGTGATCGTGTGTGTGTGTGTGTGATGTCTCAGAATGTGATCGTGTGTGTGTGTGTGTGATGTCTCAGAATGTGATCATGTGTGTGTGTGTGATGTCTCAGAATGTGATCGTGTGTGTGTGATGTCTCAGAATGTGATCGTGTGTGTGTGTATGTGTGTGATGTCTCAGAATGTGATCATGTGTGTGTGTGTGTGTGTGATGTCTCAGAATGTGATCGTGTGTGTGTGTGTGATGTCTCAGAATGTGATCGTGTGTGTGTGATGTCTCAGAATGTGATCGTGTGTGTGTGTGTGATGTCTCAGAATGTGATCGTGTGTGTGTGTGTGTGTGTGTGATGTCTCAGAATGTGATCGTGTGTGTGTGTGTGTGTGTGATGTCTCAGAATGTGATCGTGTGTGTGTGATGTCTCAGAATGTGATCGTGTGTGTGTGTGTGTGTATGTGTGTGATGTCTCAGAATGTGATCGTGTGTGTGTGTGATGTCTCAGAATGTGATCGTGTGTGTGTGTATGTGTGTGATGTCTCAGAATGTGATCATGTGTGTGTGTGTGATGTCTCAGAATGTGATCGTGTGTGTGTGATGTCTCAGAATGTGATCGTGTGTGTGTGTATGTGTGTGATGTCTCAGAATGTGATCATGTGTGTGTGTGTGTGTGTGATGTCTCAGAATGTGATCGTGTGTGTGTGTGTGATGTCTCAGAATGTGATCGTGTGTGTGTGATGTCTCAGAATGTGATCGTGTGTGTGTGTATGTGATGTCTCAGAATGTGATCGTGTGTGTGTGTGATGTCTCAGAATGTGATCGTGTGTGTGTGTATGTGTGTGATGTCTCAGAATGTGATCGTGTGTGGGTGTGTGTGATGTCTCAGAATGTGATCGTGTGTGTGATGTCTCAGAATGTGATTGTGTGTGTGTGTGTATGTGTGTGATGTCTCAGAATGTGATCGTGTGTGTGTGTGATGTCTCAGAATGTGATCGTGTGTGTGTGTGTGATGTCTCAGAATGTGATCGTGTGTGTGTGATGTCTCAGAATGTGATCGTGTGTGTGTGTGTGTGATGTCTCAGAATGTGATCGTGTGTGTGTGTGTATGTGTGTGATGTCTCAGAATGTGATCGTGTGTGTGTGTGTGTGTGTGATGTCTCAGAATGTGATCGTGTGTGTGTGTGTGTGTGTGATGTCTCAGAATGTGATCGTGTGTGTGTGATGTCTCAGAATGTGATCGTGTGTGTGTGTGTGTATGTGTGTGATGTCTCAGAATGTGATCGTGTGTGTGTGTGATGTCTCAGAATGTGATCGTGTGTGTGTGTGTATGTGTGTGATGTCTCAGAATGTGATCATTTAACCCTAAAATCGCTTCGCGAGACTTTCCAGACTTTACTAGATTTGCATCACTGCCCAGAAAACGTTAACGGCCGGAAAAAACCTGCGCTGTTTTGGTCAGCACGCGCTTTTCTCCCATTGGACGCGGTGCGGTGGTCTGCTCTCTCGCGCTCACTCTGACTGGATACAGCGGCACAGTTTGCCGTTGACTCCTCCTTCGAAGCGCTCTGATTGGTCAGAAACGGGAGCGTGCCCGTATCCTTGTCAGCGATTGGTCCGGAGCTGCGTCACTCGAACAAACTAAAGGACACTCAGAATAAAGGGCCTCATAAATCTTAAATCTCATACTAAAAAGTATGCAATGGAGTACGCACGCAATGTAAGAGTTTTAGTGAAATCTGAGCGCTAATAAAGATAAAAGTGTGTACTAGCAGAAGTAACGGTACGCTGTGGAGCTAAAACGACATTCCAGCATATTAAACAATGATCTATTTTGTGCCTACTACTTTGGCATACTAGTTAGTATGCTAGTACGGATTTGCATCGCTCGGCATGTACGATGCCGCTTCGCAAAGCCGAGGCTTAAATGGCGCAGTGGACACGGGAAAGTTAAACTAGTGTGTGGTCAGTATTACGGATGCTTTATTTCAGATTTAGTCTAGTCTATTTGATTAGTTTAGTCGCCTGTTCTGGGATGAGAGCTGGGATTTCCATGTGTACTCTGTGTGAGAGAGTGAAAGCGCTGCTCGCTTTGACGTCACTCTGTTTATTGTAAATAAATGCAGCGGCTTTGACTCGGACATCAGAAAGCCTGGACTCTGCAGCAGGTAAACAATGAAACATGGCTTTTTATGTTTATTTCTGCGGGTTTTTCTCTGGCTTTAAAGATCTTCAGAGACGATGAGATGATTTGTTTTTGTAAGCTGTGTGTAATGCTGTTATCCCAGACTTCGGGCAAGACACTACAGGTAGACAGGGTCACTTTTATTAAACTCTATTAATCTAATTATAATTAAAATATCACAATGAAGCTTTGTCCAGTTGATTGGAAATCACTTCTCTTTTGTGTGTGTATTGGAACTTTACCGAAACGTGTCAATTTGTTTATGCAAAATAAGTCTGAATAAATATGCATATATTTGCATACTTAATTCAATCAAAAAAATAAAGAAAATCATGTCTTTATTATTCAGTCAAGAACAGCTACACACTGTCTTTATTGTTATTGTTATTGTTTTTATTTTTATTTTTATTTATTTATTTTTTTTAGTTCACACTGGTGATACATCCCATTCTTAGGACATAAATGCAATTAATCCGAAATATTAACACGAAAAATAGGTGAAGTGTAATGAGGGCAAGGATTATTTTCTGCAAATATTAAAATTAAATAAATGAATACATTTTATTGAGAACAGTTGTTAATATAAATAAATAAAATTAATTAATAAATTAATTAATAAATGATTATAATAATAATAATAATAATAATAATAATAATAAAAATACCTGAGATTTCATCTGTTTCCAGTTTATTAAGCATGGTTTATTAGTTTCATTTAAAAAATAAAAAAAATAATAAACAACATGTATAAGCTTTTCAGGGATGTACGGTAAAGAATTAGTGCAAAGTGGGCGGAGCTTAAACATTCCTCAAAGTTGCTAGGTTTTGAATAATTCAATTCTCACGAGAAAACAGAAGGAAAACCTTCTGAGATGTAGAGTAGATGTTATTCATTTCATATCAGTTGTAAAAAGTGAACCGAAATCTTCACTTCCTCCTGTATTGTCTTGGCTTTAATGTACGTTATTGTTTCTGTAAGTAAGCATGCTCGAAACAGACAGGTTCTTCAAACAGGTGTGTTTCTGATAGTAGACATATGTTTAACATTTGATGGAAGGAGTCTCCAGTGTCAGTGCTTTACGTAACATAAAGACGTAAAGCTGAGCTACGTTTTTTGAGACAGAATGCATGACATGATGAAGCTGCATTTCACTTCAAGACAGAGAGACAAAAGAGAATATTGTTTCTCACTCCTTTATCCTAAAGGGAGAAGACTTGTTTCTGTGATGTTTCAGAACATGAAGCCTAACTATAAAAGGATATGTGTCCTTGTGTCTTGATAATGATCATACTTTCTATAGCCAAAGTGTAATGCTGTGTGTGTTGTGGTTGTTCGTGGGTGCCAATACAATTTCACCTTCACTTCCTGAGCTCACACACACTCTCACACACCCACACACACATACATCATAAACAAAGATTTTCCACTGGACCCCACGCTGTTGGTTTTGTAACTTGAGCTCGTTCAAGCCATTGGGAAACACGAGGTCTCTCCTTGAGTTGACATCTGTCACAGCATGTGTGTGTGTGAGTGTGTGTGTGTGTGTGCATGTGTTTCACATGTGGATGAACAGGTGTTCAGAAGCCCAGAAAGAGAATGTCCTTTTCCTTAACGTGAAAACTGACCTCCTTGATGAAGTGTGTGGAAAACATTTGCACATCAGATGTTATAAACGCTCATCATTTGTGTTATAACAGGGCTGTTGATTCATTTTCTAGAACAATATCTGTATCAGTTGTATAATAACACCACACACATGGGCTTGTACTGTAGATGCTTCACATGGATGGATAAAAAACAAAACTTGAACTTGAAATTCTTGTTTTTGCACGTTGCGTATCTCATACCTTTAAATTTCTAGTATTTAGTATTTTTTTTTATTATATTTTATTTTTATTATAGTTTTTGTTATTTCTATTTTATTTTTTATTTATTACCTTATTACCTATGCTTGTGGATACTGCTGGAAGTTGTACATTTCCCATTGGGATGAATAAAGTATCTATCTATCTATCTATCTATCTATCTATCTATCTATCTATCTATCTATCTGTCTGTCTGTCTGTCTGTCTGTCTGTCTGTCTGTCTGTCTGTCTGTATATCTGTCTGTCTGTCTGTCTGTCTGTCTGTCTATCTATCTATCTATCTATCTATCTATCTATCTATCTATCTATCTATCTATCTATCTATCTGTCTATCTGTCTGTCTGTCTGTCTGTCTAAAACAAAACAAATGTATGGACTCATTGGTACGACTTTATTATTTTATTTTTATTTACATGATGTTTTGCAACATGGGACGTTCTTCAGAACAGAGAAGTTTCTGATTTCTCATTTCTATGTTCCTTATAATCTTCAAGAGAAAGAAAAAAGAGGTACTAACAGTACCTTTAGAGGTACTAAAGAGGTAACAGCTGCTTATTCCTGCTTTAATATAAGCAATAACTTGTTTCATGCAAGTTCCACAACATTAAATGTAGCTATGAATGGATAAAAGGTCATGGTACAGTAGTGATTGTTGATCATGTGCAGGGGTGTAAGAGGAATAAAAACACTTCAGGTTGTTTCTGAGAGCAAAACAGATGAGAAAGTCTGAAGCGATCCACTGATTAGGTGGATAATCATTGTACCTCTAGTAGTATTATTCACTTATTTAAATGAAAGGCAGGCAGAACCTTTAAACACATTTTCTCGGGCGCCCGAGTGTGTGAATGGTGCCATGCGAAGCCCACAGGAAGTGTTTGTGGCAGGCCTGTGTGTTAAAGTCACACCAAAGCAGACTGCTTTATGTCCTGCATTTCACAAGGCACACTGTTTAGAAAAACCACAACAGATCATGACCAGCATGTCTCACAGCGTTGTTTTTCTCAGCTGGTTATTAAACAGTGCTTTATTCTTAGCGTCGGTGTATTACATTCTTTTCAGTTTGGCTTCATTATTCCGATTACGAGTGTGTTTCAGTGGCAGTGAGAGCTGTCGAGTCGAGTCGTGACGAATGAGAGCAGTGTTGCATGATCTACACGCTACATGCAGTTGTTACAGTCAGAGACGGACGTGTGATGTGATTAAGGATGGCTTTCAGTGTGCGTGATAGAAATCTCTGTTGGATAACCTTACACATAGTGGTTGAAGATAAACACCTTCACATTTTAGATGATTATGAAAAAGCACTTGGGGTGTATCAGAGAGCAGAAATGGGTTTGATTGACATTTACTCTGAAGATACAAACATTTGTGTGGAAAAAATGAACGGTTTTTATGTTTGGTGGAACTTTTCTATGAATATATCACACCTAGTAGGCTAGGGAAGTACAGAAATACTGAGTGTCTGCTTTCATATGAGCTTCATATTAACCTCCATTGTGGAGTGAGACATGACAAAGACCTTCAACATGAACACAACAAAACAGGAGCAAACTCCATTTTTTGGCATCTGGTTAAAAGTGAGTTTTATAAATATATGATGTAGTGTTTTTATTTTATTTTAATCTTGCCTTCAGACAATGATCCTCTTGTCTGGAACCAGCTAACGCGATTGTAAAAACGGTCAGCGATTTCCTTCTAGCTCTGAATATGAAATTTGGATCAAGTTTGTTTTCTGTTCTCTAGTAAAATCGGCGTATTTAGAATTAGCACCCGATAGACGATCCGCGATACCCATAACGTAGAGATGCTGACTCTAAACTGACTGAATGAGCCGACACGTCCGTGTGAACAGAGATCAGTTACGTCAAAAGAGACCTGAGGCTTTCAGGCGTCATCAGGATGCTGTGACTAATTCTAACCTCAGGAGAAGAGTTTGACCTAGATGATGCTGATGATTAGACTGATTACACGTTTTCCATTACATCATTTCCTGTTGCACAGTTTCTCTTTCGATCAGGATCTCATATTTCTCATGAAATTAGTAAACTGCAGTCTATTTATGTCAGACAGCGTGTTTTGGTGTCAATTGGCATGAAATCTTTGAAAAAGAAGAAAAAAGATTATAGAGAATAACTGCTTATCGCTGCTTTAACTCATAACAGGAACTAACTAGTTTTTTTTTGTGCTTGTTCCTTTACATTATATAAATATATATAAATATGGGTAAAAAGTATGATGTTTTGTTTTGTAATTGAACCATGAGCTGAGGAATAATAGGAATAAAGCGCTGCAGGTTATGCAGTTTTTGGAAAATAATCAGTAATAGTAACTCCGCTTAGCTTCCCGAGTGTTTTATTACATGGTTGTATTTCTCACGCCTGGAGGTCTTTCTTCTGGTTGCGGTACATGCCAAAGAGAAACACGTTTCGGTTCAAAGCCTGAAGTTTTTCCCGTGTGAAGGGTTTTCCCAGGCCGAAGACAAGCCAACCTTCACTTATCCAAAAGAAGCTCCCGCTTTCCGTGATGGATGAGTGGAGCAGGATCTAAAACGGTCCTGCAGATGGAAGCTAATTGCATGTTAAGGATGTAGGTTTATGACTGTAATTGGGATGGAGCGATTGCAGTTATTAGCTGTGCTTCGGGCAGATTGTAGGTCTGTGTGAAGGCCACAGGGCAGCACATTATTCACCAACTTTCTGTCGAAGTTCTTCAGAAGGACACTTTCTGGACATTTTGGTGAAATTGCCTGTGTGTGTGTGTGTGTTTATGTCACATGGCAGTCTCATGATATCACTTTCATAATAACTTGCATGACTCATTACATACAAAGTGTTATAGTTAAGGGGTGGGGTTAAAAGGTCAATTCGTGTTAAATCCAACAAAATAATGATTGGAAAAAATTATTTCAGTTAATATTTAGCACTGATTTTACTTGTTAAATATTTTAATTAAAAATCTCTAAATCTGGCTAGAAATCGAGTTTAAAAATGAAAATCGCTAATATAAGTTAGCATCAGCCTCAGGGTTTTTTTTTTATTGTATTTTTGCTGTATTTTTTTGTCTTTATATATTTTATTTTATCTATTTCTTTTGCTTATTTTTTAATATTTCCAAAAATTTACTCAAAAAAAAAAAAACAAAGACTAAAAAACATATTTACATTAATTACTACTACACTATATTGCTAAAAGTTTTGGGACACCCCTCTAAATCATTGAGTTCAGGTGTTGTTTTTCAGGGGTTGATCTCGGCCCCTTAGTTCCAGTGAAAGGAACTCTTAATGCTTCAGCTTCATACCAGGACATTCTGGACAATTTCATGCTCCCAACTTTGTGGGAACAGTTTGGGGATGACCGCTTCCTGTTCCAACGTGACTGCACACCAGTGCACAAAGCAAGGTCCATAAAGACATGGATGAGGGAGTTTGGTGTGGAGGAACTTCACAGAGTCCTGACCTCAACCCCATAGAACACCTTTGGGATGAATTAGAGCAGAGACTGCGAGCTAGACCTTCTCATTAAACATCAGTTTCTGACCTCACAAATACACTTCTAGAGGATTGGTCAAAAATTCCTAAACATAAACACACTCCTAAACCTTGTGGAAAGCCTTCCCAGAAGAGTTGAAGCTGTTATAGCTGTAAATGGTGGGACAACTCCATATTACATTCATGTGCATGTAAAGGCAGATGTTCCAAAACTTTTGGCAATATAGTCTATCTATCTATCTATCTATCTATCTATCTATCTATCTATCTATCTATCTATCTATCTATAATTAATTAATTAATTAATTAATTAATTAATTATCTATAATTATATTTTGAATTATCTAGTTATTTTTTGCCACTGTTTAAAATCTTTTTTAAAATATTTATACAGTGATGAGTTTTGTAGGTATGAGACATGAGGACTAAGAAAATATATTTTACAGAAAATGACCCGACATCAATTTTAGGTCAATGTCAAATACAAAAATGTCACCATTTTCTTTTTTTTATCCCTTTTTTCCCCTTCCCTTTACACTTGGAGGTCAGAGAATAAACAGTTCAGTAGTAGAATATTCAGTAGTAGAGAGTCGAGGTAGAGTTCCAGCGCTTTCTGAGAGTATTAGAGGAATATCTGCACTGCTAGCGCCTCAGCCCTTTTCTCCTCAAAGCCGTGTGTCCAGACAATGTTGTCCACAGGCTTGTGTGTGACGTGGTTAGTGGTTTAGATTGGGATATTGTTGTCTGGATGTAGTGAAAGTGACTTTATTCATCCGCCCGTCTGACTCCACGGGGAATTTCCGCTGCCTCTGAAACAAAGCTGACCTCAATAGAGGAGGAGATGAAACAGCGGCGTGTTCGACGTGCGTGTTCCTCAAACGGCTGCGGAAAAGAGATTTTACTCGACTGAACCCTGTTCAACACGTATCCCTACTCTATACCTGCCCCCCCCCTCTCTTATCCCGTCTCTCTCTTATCCCATCTCTCTCTCTCTCTCTCTCTTAACCCGTCTCTCTCTCTTATCCCTTCTCTCTCTTATCCCTTCTTTCTCCCTCTTGCTCTCTGTCATCTCCCAGCTCTTTCTCTCTCTTCTTCTCTCTCTCTCTCTCTCTCTCTCTCTATCTCTCTCTCATACACACACACACATCCCAGTTTTCTCTCTCTCTTTTTCTCTAACTCTCTTTCTATTACCCCAGCTCCTTCTCTCGTATCCCATCTCTCTCCCTCTCTCCCTCTCTCTCTCTCTCTCTCTCTCTCTCTCTCTCTCTCTCTCACTCTCTCTCTCTCTCTCTTATCCCTTCTCTCTCTTATCCCTTCTTTCTCCCTCTCGCTCTCTGTCTTTCTGTCTCTTCTTCTCTCTCTCTCTCTCTCTCTCTTTCTCTCTCTCTATCTCTCTCTCATACACACACACACACCCCAGTTTTCTCTCTCTCTTTTTCTAACTCTCTTTCTATTATCCCAGCTCCTTCTCTCTTATCCCATCTCTCTCCCTCTCTCTCCCTCTCTCTCTCTCTCTCTCTCTCTCATCCCAACTCATTCATGTCTGTTTATTTGAAAAGTCTTTGAGTCTAATAAAGTGTTTTATTTCTGCGTATGTCCAGGAAACATATGTCACCCGAAGACATAAGCAACATAATCCAGCAGAGGAAGTGATCCACGATCACTTACTCTGCTCTTGAGCACTGTATCCCGAAAGCTGTGTTGTTATGGTGTTTAGCCTGATAGCTAAATAAAGTGTACATCCTGCATTTTATTTATGCGCAGCAGAGCAATCTTAAATAATTCATAGATTCATTAGTTTTAATGGAGAGGCTATAAAGCTTTAGTTAATATAAGTTCACTAGAAACTACAGCGGGACAAGCTAACGATGTGAATTTATGAGGACTCCTGATAACTCCGCCTCTGGGGATAAAGCACCGGGTTTATGTTCTTGACAAAATGGCAGAAAGGCCATAACGTTTCAGCTGTGAGCTCTGATGATCAGATCAATTGATTGATGAAGCTTTAAACAGAAGACATATGTGTATTGCACAAGCTCACTTTATTCCCTGTTTCTCAAAAGATCTTCTAGAATTTCTTCTCCATAAAAAGAGCAAGACAGCCAAAATAACGAAACTTAGCAGGAATAGGATACATTTTTTTCACTTTCATGGACTTTTTATGAATTCCAAATATGATATATGCATAGAACTGTTCATGTCCATTTGGATAAACAAAACCCAGTGTCTCCGCAGATAAAGCATCCTGTTCGCCTCCTCGACAAAATGACAGAAAGATCTTCTACTCACATGTAAAATTTGTTTATTTGAGTCTGGCTAGCATGGTTAACAGGACAGATTGTCTAGCATTTGACTAGCATGCTAATTAATATGGCTAGATCCAAAAAATATGATCCGACCATCAGCTAGACCGCTTGGAGTGCTGCGTTTTCAACATGGAAAATTTTCTTTTTGTAAAAAAATAAAAGGAAAAGTTCTACATTCTCAGAGTGATGGATGAGTGAAGTGAAAAAAAACTCACTGGGAGACTGAAGCTGATGGTCCACCAGGCTGCTGTAAATAGAAACCCGATGGTCTGCGATACATATTGCACTCATTCTGGGCAGCCAGCCGAGCAGCTTAGTGCGGTGGAGGTAGTAGTGTTGTTTACTCTGAATAACATTTACAATTTTGACACTTTCTGTCTTCCCATTCGTCTGGTTTGTCCAAGTTTTCATTCCATCTCGCATGCTTCCAGCTAACTAGTAGAAACATGCGGCTTTCCAGCTACATTCAGATCAAGTTACTCAAATTTATAAACAGACTGCTGACTATTAACTGTTTTTTTAAAAAATTATTTTTTTGTCTATGTTGGTTGGATATCACTCTGGTTGAAGTCTGGCAAAAATATAGATAGATTTTGGTATGCAAAATATATTTTATTTTTTCTTTCAGTCTGTAGCATAGTCTCACACCTCTGCTTTATGAAACAATATATTTCCCGAAATTAATATATATATATATATATATATATATATATATATATATATATTAGATTTTTGACATTTAATTAAAAAAAAATAATAAAAAAAATTATATATATATATATATATATATATATATATATTTATATTTATATATATATATTTATATATATATATATTTTTTTTTTTTTTTTAATTATTATTATTTTTTTAAATTAAATGTCAAAAATCTAAAATCAAGCCATTCCGCAGAGATTGTGTTAGATAGATAAGGAACTTAGAGAAAGTTCTAAGCAACAAAGATTTATTTATTTATTTATTTATTCACTATATATTTGTAGCATAGCGATTGCTTTTACACCACCAGAGTGTTCACTGGAGTCTTAAGTCTTTAACTGCAGTTATCTTCCTCATTACAGTACTTCTAATAGAGACTTGTACAGATTCTGAAAAAGTCCATAGAGTAGAAAAAGTGAAACTCTTCACCAGGCGAAGGGCTTTTCTCAGGCCATCACACCTCCTCTCATTCAGTGGAGTCAAAACGAACAATCGATGAATAAATGTAACCCTAAACCATGCTTCTAACCCTGTAATTAACCTTTGTGTTGCGGTGTGTGTTTATTAGCTGAGGCTGCAGTTCTTGAAGTACCAGAAGGGAAAACGTGTGAAATATTACGCTAGCAAATCCATATCCCGCTTTTCCCCAGCGTGATTAAAATCCGAGCGATCCACCAGCACGATTATTGGCAGCAGAGTGATTTTATTTCCTCCTCCTGATCCACTTATAGAGTGAAGAATGAATGCAAATCTGCACTTACGCCTCTGTCGGAGTGTGCTGCTGGATTACACGCACTTAAACACGTGCTCAGACAAAACAGATTTCTTCATTCACATTCATATTTAGGGACATTTATCTGAGAGAAGCCAGGCAGGCTGCACTCCATGTTAAGGGTCTTGCCTCGAGGATGTGATCTTTCAGGTCATTTCATTTTATATTTCTGTTCAGTTCAAATGACACTAAATGCTGTAAAATTGCAGGATGCAAAACGACAAGCTGGATTAAACAAGTCGTGTAAATATAAATACAAAATTACATGAGTCTCGGAAACAGAGGGCGGAGCAACTGAACCCGAATCTGAGTCAGAAAATCTGCATTACATCAAGTTCTCCAAGATGCTTGGAACAACCTGTTACCTTCCTGAGAATATTAATACAATATTTGTCTACATTTTTGTCTACGTGGTTTAGTGGTTAGGACATCTCTGTGGGGGTTGAGTGTACGATTCCTGCCTCTGCCATGTGTACATGATGTTTTTATATTGTCCCTGTGCTTCAGGTGTTTCCTCTGGGTTCTCTGGTTTCCACCCTCAGTCCAAAGACATGCACTGTAGTCTGATTGCCATCTTTAAATTGTCCCTAGTATGTGCGGCCTTGTCCAGGATGTTCACCATCTTGTAACCCATGCCTCCTGAGTTTCCTAGTCACCCTGAAATCTTAATATCATTTATGCTACGTTTTTTAAAATAACCATTGCATGCAAGTCTACTACATGATACATCATCTACTGCATGATGCATAAATGACTCACGGCTCAATTCAGTCCGTTCCACAGATTCTACATGTTTGTTCATTCCAAATGTATTTCTGAAGCCAATATACACCGATCATGCATAACATTATGACCACCTGCCCAATATTGTGTTGGTCCCCCTTTTGCTCCCAAAACAGCCCTGACCCGTCATGCACTGTGTATTCTGACACATTTCTATCAAAACCAGCATTAACTTCTTCAGCATTTTGTGCAACAGTAGCTCGTCTGTTGGATGGGATCACACGGGCCAGCCTTCTCTCCCCACGTGCATCCATGACCCTTGGCCACCCATGACCCTGTCTCCGGTTCACCACTGTTCCTTGGACCACTTTTGATAGATACTGACCACTGCACACCGGGAACACCCCACAAGAGCTGCAGTTTTGGAGATGCTCTGATCCAGTGGTCTGGCCATCACAATCTGGCCCTTCGTCAAACTCACTCAAATCCTTAAGCGTGTCCATTTTTCCTGCTTCTAACACATCAACTTTGAGGACAAAATGTTCACTTGCTGCCTAATATATCCCACCCACTAACAGGTGCCATGATGAGGAGATAATCAAACTTATTCACTTCACCTGTCAGTGGTCATAATGTTATGCCTGATCAGTGTATTTGTGCATCTAAAATAAATTTATATTCATTATACTTTTCTTGCAGCTTTTTAAATCTCGTCTTTAACCCAGGTATTTATACAGGAAAGCCCTCTCTAGGCTGTGCACTGATCTCTCTCTCTCTATTATTAGTGTTATTGTTTCTTCCAGTTACCATTGGCCGCCCATTCAGAAAGGCATTGTTTACTTATAATATCATGTTTGCTGAATCAACATCGTTGTCAAATCTGGAGGCCAGAGGTGCAGCTGTTTGGCTTTAGATCCTCTGGATGGTCCAGACTGATTTGTTTACACTGTTAGCTTTGTGTTTGCTCAGGCTGCCAGGCTGGGGTTTTCCCCATTCACTATTTACACCAGCTCAGTTTTCTCCTGCTACTGGATAAAGATGTTAATGACTTACCAGTGAGCTAGGTTGCAACTTTCCTTTGCAGATGATTTTATTCATGTTTATATGGATGAGGCAGAAATGAATCCAAGAATCTAGCTGTTGGAGGACACAACAAATAAAGTGTCCAGGAGGAAGAAGGGTTATAGGAACGTAGCTAAGCACAGTATTGCGAGTAAATGCTAGTAGTTAGTAGTGCTATGGGGTTACATGTATGCTCACCATTCATAACCCATAGAATAAAAAACAAAACTGTTGGTACACATGACTGACTTTTGTACCTTCTTCATGTGGAGTGACAGCCAGCGTGGACATATTCCTGTAAAACCTACTAACTGGACATTGTGTAAAGTATTAGTACTGAATATACTGTTAGTTCCTGATCTCTAGACCACTGGGAATTTTCTGTAATCTATTGCGAAGACCAGGTCCTACTTCAATAATCACATACATCAATAATGATACCTTCGAATAGTAGCGAGTCTTCCACACTGCGATGGATCCAAAATATCAGAAAAATGATTACATCATTTCTAAAATCTTCTAATATGAAACCGAGGCTCAGAGCAGTGAGTTGGAGTGAGAGTGAGTAGGTGGTAGTGTTAGCTGAGACCAGTGAGATTCTGACCAGTGAGGCCAGGTCAGTTCAGCTACAGTATGAATGTGAAGTGTGTGTGTGTGTGTGTGTGTATATGCTTTTTTTCCCTTGTGCTTGAATTTGCAAATGTCCTCTTGCGTGTTGGTGTGAATACATGTTTAATAATTAGTGATGGGCATTTCGAGTCATTTTGTAGTCGTTAAATAAGTCTAGAAAATATTTGCTTTAATTAATAGCGCTGAATAATTACCAAAAAATGAAATACACAGAAAATGTGGTCTAAGTTGGAGAGAAACTAGGCAGCTGAATCCATTTGAATAAATTTAATTACTTTTTACGAGATTAAGACAAGTAAACATTAGCAGTACCCCTACACTATGTTTCTGTGTCACATAAACCACAGAAGCTGGTTTCAGCAAGGCTGAATTCTGAATGGTTTCCATTGTAGGACCTATGAAGTGCAATATAAGTCATGTGGAACACTATATATATAGCAGTATAGTCTTTCATAGTGAGAAGTGGTCTTATTGCCACACCTCACATGTCTTAAGAGACAGTGGAAAGTCTAAGGGGAAATAAGATTAAGGCCTGTATTGTATGTTATTTTGTCAAAGAAAGCAATCAAGTACATAAGAAGTAAATAACAATTAGTCGACTACCTCTATGCCCATCACTACTTTATACACCTCCTTGTCCATAATTGTTCAGCTGTTGGTGTCTTTGATACCTGGAAAACCCTATCACTTTACTCTAACCTGTAGGCAGGGACAGCTGTTTGGGCCAGATATTTAAGAAGAGGAGCATTGAGAAGAAATACCTCAGGGATTTAACCAAAGAAACCCACACACACACAAGTAACACACCACTTAACCTTGCAACTGTGCCATTTGGCTGATGCCTCTAGAGAGACACGCATCAGGCATACACACCACGAACACTCAGTCCGTATACCGTGTACCCAGCGGTGAGGTAACTCAGGTTAAATGCCACTCAAGGACTTAACCTACACTTCAGTATACCAGAAGTTTAATCTTGTCCTTCTCAAGTCACAGTGCGGCCTGGAACTCAAGTCTACCACTGCATGGAGCGTACCGTCACATCCAAGAGCGGAAGCTACCACCTCCGTGTTCTTACTGGGATTCCTGAGCGAGTGTGAATGTCTCTATCTGAGTCACTGACATTCAGGGAGGCCGGGAGTACTATTACATTGTCAGCCAGTGCTTATGCATGTTTTATTTGCGGTGAGGGGAAACAAGAGTCTTGCTGTGTCACCTGATACATTTGCTCCATTGCTCGAGCCCTGACAGCAAGCCTCCTGTGGCTCGCACGCATTATCCGTCCGTCCATCTATTTATCAAGTCCTTCATCGAAAAAAGTTCTGGGACATATCAAAAGACTTCACGGTTGCCACCTACAGTAGAGGTTACAGCTGCAGGATCATCTCAGACAGAGGAGAATTTCGGTAAGAGCCGTGGAGATAAGACCGTGAGGATTTTATAGCATCTAGGCAGCAACAACAGGATCAATCAATAAACAGGAAGTCTTTTAGTTACTCATTTTGATGGACTCGTTCAGCTTAGCAGACACACTCCTTTGAAAACGGTCATCAGGATCCACAACAAATCTTTGCTACCTAGCCACTTTGTTAGCAAGTATACCTTCAGTAGCAACTCTGACGTCAACACCGACGGTTGTGGAGGTAGGCCCTTACATTGTTGAGAATGACAGACACTCTGAGGCCGCCATCTCTCCGGGTACAGGTCCCACGGGATGATCCCAGCTTGGCCTGGTCCAGCTCCTCCACGCCCACCATGAGGCGGCGCCGCTTGAAGATGCGCCGAACAAAGAAGGCGACGAGCGAGCGCCTGGAAAACGGATCCCTGAGACATTCCGGCTCACGCTTAGCCTCCAAGGAGTACCTGCAGCTTCCTGCCATTGAGATCACACCATCCAGCGATGAGGACATTCCATGGTCCAACTGCTCTACACCCAGCGCCTCACCACGACGGAAACGCTTTCTGATACGCAAGTGGCTGAAGGTTCGAGAGAAGAAGGAGCCAGCCAACGAAAGCAGGTTGGTTTTTGAGTGACATCTTAGTGGACATACAAGCTGTACTTTGTGACCTTTGTTCGTTAAGTGTATAGTGGTGTCTTTTTACTAGTATCTCCCTTGACCTGTTCAAATTAATAATAAAATAAAATATAATAAAATATAAATAAATAAATAAAATATAATAAAATATATTATCAATATTCAATGTTCAATATTCTTATACTGACACTTCTGACAAAATTTAAGTGAATTTCCAGAAGGTTGGTTAATATGCTACTATCATGCTTACAAATGTTCAAATTGTATATACTGTACTTACCTTATTTCAGGTAACACAATATTTTGACATTTAGCAGTTTGGGGTATAGCTTATTCATAATTTATTCATATATATGATTTGTTTAGATCATATGACAGTTATTCATCACATGTATTATTTAACGGTGCCTCAACGTTTCCACATTAACGGCTTCATCCAAGTGTAAAATCTTTGTAATAGTCAGAATTTTTTGTTTGGTGAGCCCATCATGGAGGTTTACTGGTTAGCATGATTACCTCGCAGCAGTGGGGTATGGGGTTTGATTCCTGCCCTGGGTTTGCATGTTCTCCTAAGGTGTTTCCTCTTATTTATTTGGTGTCTGGAGCAGGAAATCCCCCCATCGTGATTTCAGATAGTTCACTGTTTGAATCTGTCTACTGGCTTTAAATGCTTTAAGATAGCGGATAGCGATGCTGCCTCTCAGTGTTCCTGACTCGTTCCTCAGCTTGAGGTGCTGTCTACATGGGTCCATGTCTGGATTATTTATACCAAAAACATGGTAGTAGGTGAACTGACTATGCTGTAATTGCCCCTTTGTGTGAATGAGTGTATGAAAATGTGTTGGTTCGCTGCAATGGACCAAAACCAGGATGTATTCTCACCTCACACCCAGTGTTTCCAGGACAGATCCCGACCAAGATGGAACAATTACTGAAATATTTTTTTTTGCCTAAAATAGCTTCATATTGATTAAACTCGAGATGAGTGGCAGATTGTTGATTGCAGTTGTTTCTGTTTATCTCTTCTGCCGCTGCCAAAACCAGTTGAATGGGATTATCTCTGTCTTTTTTTTTCTCCTCCCAACAGATTTGACAGAACAAATTTTTAAGCACCAGGCTGCTGTGCTTGTTATTGGATCTGTTTATGAGAATGGTAATCAGATTCATGTTTCTGCTCCTGGAAGCCATTTTCAATCCCCATTGCTAATGAAAAAAAAGCTTTTGGATTTTTGGATAGCTTTATGGACTATATTTGGTTGTAAAAGGGAGAACTCAGATTTCCCCAGAGCGGACGTGTCTTCAGTGAACGTGTCTTCTATCAGCATTACACAAGTTTCTATCATATAGCCTAAGGAGGAACCAATAATCATGAGGCATGCATATGAAACTAAGTAATGCAGTTTTTCTGATAATAAATGAGGTCACTCTAAAGCAGTGTAAAGTCTGGGATGAAGAACAATATATCTCCACAATACGTGGATTATTTTCCCGTAACAGCATTTCTCTGAGTTTTTTATTTCTCTTATACCTCAGCAGTTTGCCAAAATGCTCCATACCTTTTATGTTTATAATTGTCGATCAGTTTTGAGCAAAGAACAATAGAACAAATACAATACAAGTATTCCAAAGATATAGCTGACCCTTTACTCACCCGATCCTCTCCCACTATTTGTTCCTGTCACGTATCCCATTTCAAAGCAGCCAACAAATATGGCGGCTGTGGACTTCAACTCCCAGCAGTCCTCGGTGCCCACACTCTCAATCGCCGGACTCTTCATTAAGCTCACCTGTTCCTCTGACATGTGTTTGTTTTTCCTCTTTTTTATTCCCCTTTGTTTCAGTACCTCTTCATGAGGTATACGCTTAGTTTCTTATGATTTATGCTAAGCCTTTGTATTTGTATTTTCGAACGTTAACCGTTTTCTCGGTTTTGGATCTCTATTTTTTATTTATTTTTTTTTTGGATAACTATTTTGTCCCTTATTGAACTTTGCCTGTTTTTGATCTTGCTGTTGGATCACGGTCTGGACTCAAATGGCGTCCCATTACTTTTGCATGTTCCAATATTTTTGAATGTCCCTATTTTTTTGTGTTTTGAACTCGCCCTGTGCTCTCATTCTACTCCGTAGTCTTTTTCCTGACACCAGTGGTTAATATTTCAATGACAAAAGCCTGTGTTTCGTCCATGCCAGTGAAGCATGACTTTAGGTCACAGATGACTGGAGGGTCACGACTCCGCCACCGGAGTTCGTACACAAAGTCAGCAAAAAGTGTTGAAAAGTGTTCGAACCCTGAGGAAGCACATGTCAGCCAGATTCTAACAGTGTTGCAGAGTGATAAATGTGTAACCAGGCTACAGTTTAACTTTAAGTGGCTCAGTGCTAATAAACATTTAGCCATGATTAGTGGGGACCTTGAATTAGAAACTTTAGAGTAATTATCTGTCATTAGGCGATACAATCTAGCTATAGGTGTCTCACTCGAAGGTGGGTTGGGAGATGATGATGAGCGAATAAAATAAGGTCATGGAATAAAATAAGGTCATTTATGGCATGCATAAATGTGCAAATTAGATTATCATTTGTCACGGATTCCCCCTTCTTGCGTCACAGTTGCCATAGTGACTAGCATCATGTGTTCACGTTTTTGTTAAGGTCTTGACTCCGCCCCTCTCATTATCGGCGTATGACCTGATAATAGTTCATGATTAGTTTGCATCTTTATACCTTATCATATCTTCAAATCTGACATATTTCCAAATGTCTGTTTCCGAGACATAGAAGACTTCCCCTGGTAGATTAGACAAAAGATGCAGCTGATGATTTTCCCACGGTGGAAGACACTGACTCTTACAAACCACAGACTCTGGAGACTTCTTACAAAAGTAAACAACTTCTTATCAAAACTGTGACCATATCATCAGCATTGCAAGTCCCTGTAAAGTTTTTTGTTACTATAGAAAAGAAACTAACACTACACAAGCCCCGCCCCCTTTCACTATTTAGTAATGGCTAACATGAGTATATTAATGCATGCTGTCTGACAAAATGAATCAACACCTTCTGACCAATCAGAATCTGTTATAGAGAGAGGTTAGTGTTATATAAAGACTCATTTCAGATTGTTTTTTTTGTTTGTTTGTTTTTCATTGTCTAGGAAAATAATATAATAATTTAAACTTCGACCGTATTCTGTTTAATACATGATCATCATTTGCGGTCTCTTCGATGCAGCATCGTATTCTACACACATACACTGCTGTTATTCTGCGGCTTCTGCAAGGTCTCCAGTGAGCCATCACTCAATATGTGTGTGTGTGTAAGTGTGTGTGTGTAAGTGTGTAAGTGTAAAGGTCTGAATGACTGATTGCAACACTACAGCTGCTTTACATAACAGGCCAGTCAGCACTATTAATCTCTCCCGTCAATTATTGATGAGACGGAGCAAGTGATATTAATCAGAGAGGGGAAAAAAAGAGAAGGGGGGAGAGAGAGAGAGAGAGAGAGAGAGAGCAAGGAGGGGAGAAAGGGAGAGAGGGAAAATGAGAATAGGGAGAGTGAAAGAGAGAGTGGAAAAAAGAAAGTAGAGAGAGAGAGAGAGAGAGAACAAGAAGGAGAAATTGGGGGCGAGAAGGGGAGAGAGCGAGAGAGAGAGAGAACAAGAAGGAGAAATGGGGGGTGAGAAGGGGGGAGAGAGAGAGAGAGAGAGAGAGAACAAGAAGGAGAAGGGGGGGCGAGAAAGGGAGAGAGAGAGAGAGGGAAAATGAGAAGAGAGAGAGAAAGAGAGAGAGAGGGAAAACAAGAAGGAGAAGGGGGGGCAGAAGGAGAGAGAGAGCGAGAGAGAGAGAGGCTATATTTTTCTTAATTCAGTGTGATATAATGCACTCTCTGGTTCATAAATCTTGTATGCTCTGCTCCACACATATGAAACCTTCTCCCGTCTCATATCCAACATTTTTCCAGTGTGCTCCAGAAGTATTGGCACCCTTCATTGGCACCAGAAACCAGTTTCCACTCGAACAATATTGAAAAAAAAAACCCCACTATAAATCGTTCGTTCTCATCAGAACTCCAAATGAGAGTGTTTTCACTCAGAATTAATCATCAGTGCAAACACATTGTAATAATGAAGAATGAATATTTCAGTCACTCACCACCGCGACGAATTCTCCTGTTCACCTTCATCCACGTACGGTTTCCTGAAGGGTATCAGGCTGCACATGTGTAAAATCATCCGAAAAGAGACAGATGTGTGTTTGCCTCACTTCAAGCACACTTCTCTTGAGAATGATTCGAATCTGAAACTGTGTGTAATGATTATTTTCTTTACAGCCAATCTGAATGAAGGGTGCCAATAATTCTGGAAAGCAGCGTATAATTGCCGGATATAAAAACCTCACCACAAGGGTATTGATTATTTCTCTAGTGGCATCGTTAATACAAGCCGAAAGTCTCTGGTGTCACGTTATTGCGCTAAATTTAGACACAGCATTGTTTGCACTTTTGCTTTATAGCAGTATATATATATATATATTTGCCCGAACCCTGGTGTGTGACGTGTGGATAAGGAGCAGGACTGTCTGTTATCTCTGGAACCTGTAGCGTCTGCTCAGATAGGTAACATTTCTGCTCGTACTGCCGTCATCCCGGATGCTCCACAGTCTTTGATAGCAGAGAGTTGTTAGAGTATTTTTAGGATCAGGGAGAGATTTATCTGTGTGTTCGTCGTGGTGTAGTGGATCCAGTCTTGTGAATATTTTTGATGCACACATCATGACAGCTTGAGCGATGCTGCTCTGTGGTATAAGCCTGTTCAGGAAAGTTAGTGGTGGCTTTGTGATAGTGATTCTGAAAGCAGGTCTGTGGTTTAGTGATTGCAATTGTCATCACTAGCTGGAAATAAAGATGCTGGTAAAAGGTTAATGATTTGTGTGGGTTGGTGCCGATCAAGCTTTTTTAGCGATTATGAACGTTTGGACTGAATCTGTGGCTTATAAGGACGTGCTCAGGTGGGTCGAACCATATATAGGTGGAAATGGAAACCAGTTTAGAGCTGATCATGAAGCTAATTTAGTCTTTAAGGTTTAGAGCAGAGCTTCCCAAACTTCAGAGGGGTAAGGCCCCCCAAATACATAGCAAAAGCTCCACGACCCCCCCCTCCCAACCTCTTTGTTTCAAAAATACAGTATATTGATTAATAGTAAAAAGATATATTTATACATATATTTGTATATTAGATATATTTAATAAAGCAGATTGTCTCTTTGCACAAAATTATCATTTACATTTATGTTATCATTAACATTTATTAACCAGTTTGTAAGAATTTCATGTGAATTATGAGAACTACCATAAAATGTAATATTTTTATATGCTAGTGAAAATAAGATGATGTAAACATTCTTTACAAATATATTTAAATCCTTAACACTACATACTGTCTGCATACTATTTACAATTATATTGAATCAAAGTGTGTAACAGAAGCTTTTTATATTCTATTCTAAAATATTTTAATTATTTTAATATTTTGATTTAGCCTAGCTACGGCCCCCCTGCAATACCGCTGCGGCCCACAGTTTGGGAAGCACTGGTTTAGAGGATGTGGTTAGCCAGATCGTCTCCAAATGTCATGTGAGCAGATCATCCCTGCTGGTGGAAATGTGTTTAGATCTACGGAGGTACCAGTCCATGGCTGAGTACCCTGGATTCTCTGGATGTAAATGGCCGATTGGTGTTGAATCCGGTTCGAAATGTTTTCCAGTTCAAGCTAAGCTATTGATGTATGAATGAAGCAGATTTATACAGTAGCTTAGCACTGCGTAAGCCTAAAAGAACCTTTTTTTGAGAAGCGCTGAACATTTTAACACATATCCTGACAAGGAAATAGCCCCCCCCACTTCGCCACACACACACACACGCACACATATTATCTACTATGTATATATATATACACACTTAGTTACATCTGTGTACCAGTACCTCAGAATACCACACACACACACACACACACACAGCTATTAGCTATATTATATTTGAATGTGAGGGAAAATCTGACCTTTCGTACAGAGGCATATGGTCAATATCGCAACTTTGTTTAAATAGTGACCTGGAAACCTTGGAAAATATGAAACAAATTCTTTTAAAATATTTTCCGAAACCTGTTTATTTCCAGATTCCAGATTTTAAAGCTTATTCTCAGATTTTCAATGTGGTCTTACATATATATAATAAATATGATTAATTAATAGATATGAAGGATTATTTTAACAGATTTATTTCAAAATTGAATTTGCTAGCCTATTTTTACAACAAAAATGTAAAGTTTTATATTATATATTATTAAATATTTTTATATTTATTTAGATCATCAGTAGTTACCCATTACCAAATTATATATTTAGATTTTTTTTAGATGTATTTTTTATTTGTTTTTCGATTCATTTGGATCGATTGGATCGATTGGATCGATTATCCATGCTAAACATTACATCCCTATCTACAATATCGTCTCAGCTCCATCCCTGATTTTAGAAATGATGTCCCTGAGATCATTTATGCTTCTGAGATCAATTTAGACCTCTGTTGTGTTCGATGCATAATTAACACAGGCTTCTTAAAACTGAACAGTCCGTCCGGTCACTCGGCTGAGGATTAAAACCTCCGTCACCTCAACATGCTGGCCGAAAACAAGTTTGACATTAAAGAAGCATAAACTATGAATAATTCAACATCTTCACACTGTGTCAACTCTCTGACTGGTTTGCAGAGCAGAGCCTTCTACACACACTCACTCACACACACACACACATACACACACACACAGCCTCTTCCTCTTGCTTTCACTGTCCTTATTAAATCACTTTCAGATAAACACATGGAGAAATATACAACAGGATACAACAATGGTACAGAAATGTTTATACAGTGGTGCTGCCGGAAATCTCGACACAGTCCTGTTCAGATACCAGTCTGTAAAGTCAAACCTGCCTACATCTGAGTGTTCCACAGCTGGAATTAGAC
The DNA here is from genome assembly GCF_019097595.1 of Hemibagrus wyckioides. Lineage (NCBI taxonomy): Eukaryota > Metazoa > Chordata > Actinopteri > Siluriformes > Bagridae > Hemibagrus > Hemibagrus wyckioides. The sequence continues at coordinate 25,455,920 of NC_080713.1, forward strand.
TGTGTTGGAAATTGTGTAGGTTTAATAAAACTGATTGTGGTGATATTAAATTATGTTGCTTGTAGAGCTGAGAAACAGCAACAACTGAAATTCCACCGGTCTCAGTCGTGTTGACATTTTCCTACTTTCCACTACACTACACTATACTATACTATACTATACTATACTATACTATACTATACTATACTATACTATACTATACTGCACATACTATACTATTCTGCACTATACTATACATACTATACTATTCTGCACTATACTATTCTATACTATACTATACATACTATACTATTCTGCACTGTACTATACTATTCTATACTATACATACTATACTATTCTGCACTATTCTATACTATTCTGCACTAGAATTTGAGGCAGGCTCTGGGTGGTCAGGGTAGTGCTGCCAGATGACTGGGAAACTACAGCAGATGTGATCAGGGAGACAGGAAGAAAGGTGTTGGTTGTGAGCACAACAGATGCAATTTTTGCTCTGAGAATGTTGATGGAGAAGTATAGGGATGGTCAGAGAGAGTTGCACTGTGTGTTTGTAGACGCGAAAGCGTATGACAGGGTGCCAAGAGAAGAGCTGTGGTACTGTATGAGGAAGTCAGGAGTAGCAGAGAAGTATGTCAGAGTGGTGCAGGACATGTATGAGAGGAGCAGGACAGTGGTGACGTGTGCTGTATATTCTATTCTAAAATATTTTAATTATTTTAATATTTTGATTTAGCCTAGCTACGGCCCCCCTGCAATACCTCTACAGCCCACCAGGGGGCCGCGGCCCACAGTTTGGGAAGCACTGGTTTAGAGGATGTGGTTAGCCAGATCGTCTCCAAATGTCATGTGAGCAGATAATCCCTGCTGGTGGAAATGTGTTTAGATCTACGGAGGTACCAGTCCATGGCTGAGTACCCTGGATTCTCTGGATGAAAATGGCCGATTGGTGTTGAATCCGGTTCGAAATGTTTTCCAGTTCAAGCTAAGCTATTGATGTATGGATGAAGCAGATTTATACAGTAGCAGGACATGTATGAGAGGAGCAGGACAGTGGTGAGGTGTGCTGTAGGGCAGACAGAGGAGTTCAGAGTGGAGGTGGGACTGCATCAGGGATCGGCTCTGAGCCCCTTCCTGTTTGCTATGGTGATGGACCAATTGTCAGAGGAGGTCAGACAGGAGTCTCCTTGGACAATGATGTTTGCAGATGACATTGTGATCTGTAGTGAGATTTGTGCTGGAGAGAAGAGGAATGAAAGTCAGTTGTAGTAAGACTGAGTACATGTGTGTGAATGAAAGGGAGGGAAGTGGAACAGTAAGATTACAGGGTGAAGAGGTGAAGAAGGTACTTGGGGTCAACAGTCCAGAGAAATGGAGAGTGTGGGAAAGAGGTAAAGAAGCGGATGCAGGCAGGTTGGAATGGTTGGAGAAAGGTGTCGGGAGTTCTGTGTGATAGAAAAATATCAGCGAGAATCAAGGGGAAGGTGTACAGGACAGTGGTGAGACCGATGCAATAAATGAGGATATGAAGTGCAAGTGTTGAGGATGCAGAAGATAGGGATAGGTGGAGAGAGATGATTCGCTGTGGAGACCCCTGAAGGGAAAAGCCAAAAGAAGAAGAAGATTTATTTACATCTTCTGCATATATTTACATATTTAACTGCACTTCTTCATGTGGACACTTTTACTAGTTGCACTTCTGGCCAATGTTAAACAGTTATTTTGTTATTGTGTACCTGTACTATGCAAAGTACTTTTTGTGAGATTGTCTTCCATCCAAATATGCAAAATAGAGCAGATTTTATTCAAATGAGCCAATCAAAATGTAAATCTGGAGTGATTGAAAGTTCTGTAGGTTTATTGAACTCTCCGCCCACTTCAACATGAGCCCCACCCCCTTTCACTAATCTCACATTAATAAGCTTTCTTCTGGTGCAAGATTTTTACATAAAAAAAAAATTGCCAAAATTCATTAAATTAAATGACAAAGCTGCACATGTATAGATTTTATATTTTATTTTACTTTAATATATACTATTTATATTTTTCTTTTTTTGTAACTGATTATACGAATATTTTTTACTTATTTTATAGATGGTGCAGTCGTGTACTAAATACTTCTGTAGTTGTTTTGCTTTTGAAATATAATGTGACTATTTTGTAGTAGATGCCTAAATTAATCCAATTTTTTGGTGTTGAACATTTGAAGAGCCTGAGAGCAACAGCGCCCTCTGGTGACCAACTAATGTCTCTCACACACACACACACACACACAGGGCCATTTTTACCTGCAAACTTCTGCCTTTCAGGTTATTTGCTTTGATGAAATGAGACGATGATCCAATGTTTTTATCATGTGTTACTGAATGTTCCCATTAAAATGTCCACTATTAAAAAAATTGATCGTCATGGTGATAGCATGATTGACGGGTGTGTGTTTGTCTGTCACAGCAGTCAGCCGAGCAGCCAGCAGAGCAGCCATGATGACGACTCCTCTCGCTTCCTGACTCCGTTTATGCGCAGGTAGAGGTAAACCTCCTGCCTGAGTGTGTGTGTGTGTGTGAGAGAGAGAGAGAGAGAGAGAGAGAGAGTATATTTAGCGTGAAAGGGAGATTGAGAAAACTTCAGGGGTCAGTGAATTTCTGCTGGATTGTCTTTCACACACGTTTATGCTGTATCACATCCGAGACATTATAATATTGTAACTCTACACTGTACGGGTTCAGGATGCGACTCTGGCGGTTGTTTTAATAGCAGAGGTTAACAGAACATCATTAGTCTGCACCAGTCTGCTTGCATGAATAGATATTTGCTACCACATTTAAGGAAATCTGTTGTTGAGGGATACTTCAGCTCTGTCCTGCCCTCTAGTGGAGATCCATATCAATTGCATTGTGTTGCCTGTATAGGGAAGTCCAGATTGTGTGTTATACATGTGTTTATACTAATCGGTTGGTCCGGAGTTTTGGAATTAAAATACTTGAGGTTTGCACTTATAAAAGAATAATCGAATAAAAGATGTGGTGTGATGCAAAAGGACAAGGTTTTACATGACTGCTTTCACATTACCATTATATCATGTAACCCAGGCTCTGATTCACACTCCTTAAACAGCACTGTGGTGTATATTTACATACTGAGAAAGTACAGGCACATGTCTCATAGACATATGATAAGCCGACACATGTCACGTGTTTGATATGTTAAACATTGGTTCCTTCACACACTGATTATATCATAAAGATTACTGCGGTCATGTGGGAGTACTGAAGTACTCATGCGTCAGTGCCACCTCTGGCCGTTCCTATGCCCGTATATGCAGCAGCACAAAAATACAGAAGTCTTTCTTCATTTTGTATCCGCTAGAGGTTGGTGTTTTCCCAGACTACCTTCCTGCCAGCTCCAGAGCTTGAGGCTATCCTGCACCCTGAATGAACTCTGAGCACTGGGGCTGAGTGTGCCTTTCCAGTGGAAAGCAGCCATTAACCTGCAGTTTGGGCTTAAAAATAAACTGCTGTGTGGAAAACCTACAAATAGGGGTGAACATTTTACCTCTTGGGACATGGATAAACCTTATTTTGAACTAGAATAAGAAATAAACGGTGAAGGGACATGATTTTATTGGATAGTAATCAGCGGGGTAGTGCGTTGATTAGATCGGCACACAGATCAGATCCCAGTATTGCACCAGCTCAAAGCTCAGAAGAGGGAGGACGTCTGCTGACGTAGAGGTGTATAATAATAACAATTCAACTTGCCCTGCTATGGAAACCTCACATTTCCTTCCATCCTGAGGATTTCCCCTGAAAATTGACATCACAGAGTGTTATAAAGCGCTAACCGATAAAGACTCCTTTCCATAAAACCTAAGTGAAAACCTCACTATTAAAACAACTTCACATGTTTTTTAGCTCTGTCTGTGCATGTGTGTTTTCTTGGAAACTAGTGCATTAATATAAACCTGTGATCTTTCTTGGTTTGTCCGAGTTGCTTTAATTTGCTTTAATGTGAATTTAAACCCTTCAGAGTCAGCGTAACCTCTATTTAGATATATTCAGGAGAAAACAGCATTGTTTTAATCAGCATAAAATAGCTGATTGCTCATAACTTTCTGGCTTCTTCTTTTTTTTTTGGTTGCAGGACTGACAATGGGTCAGACAAGTTGAGATAAAGTCTGGACACAAAGCTCATGTCATATTATCACACAGTGCTTCATGGAGGCGTTTGTCTGTGTTCGGTCTCGGCTCAGAGATTTCAGAGATTTACCAACACCATCACGTGATCGCTCTGGCTTTGTCTCTGGTGAAGTATCTGAAAGCCTGCGGCATTTTTGTGAAGTCGATCCCTCAGTGCAGCTGCAAGCCGTGGAATGTCATTGTTGGGCTTTTTTAAACACGGAGCGTTGTGAGAGAGAGAGAGAGAGAGAGAGAGAGAGGACGGGTATATCAGTGTTTACAAACCGGACCGTGAGCTGAAGTTCAGTTTTGTGGAAGAAAATAGGTGAGTTTGGTGTTGGATTACGATGATGATGATGATGGATGGTGTTATCAAAGAGCTGAAGTCAAATGGGTTTTAGTGACATTTTACATTGTACATGGAGCAAAATGAACAAAAGCAGGACAACAGAAGGATATTGGATGGATAGGTGTGTCTAAATAATAAAAATTAGCAAAACAAGTAAAAAACTCTTGTGTGCTGCTCAAGTCACATGGTTTGTTGACTCTAAATGTAAATGACAAGAGGGCAAACTGGTGATGCAACAATTTTATTACAAATTTACATAATAATAATTTACAATTAGCATTACCCCGGTAGTTATCTCTCAACAGCCCTCAGCTACAGCGTCGTAATCTTCTGCCTGTAAGTCTGCTGGGAAAAGTGAAGGGAGGAGGAGCGTAACAAGGGGGTGGGGCTTATAATTGAAGAGGACGCACAGGATATTTTCTCTTCGGCTCGTTCTACAATCAGACTTCATGTTTTAAATCATTCAGATGATAGAAATGATAATGATAACGTTCAATTAATAAAATAATATTTTTGGTTTCTATGACTCGCTCTCCAGTTAAAGGTGTCTTGGTGAGTATTGATGCATCACATGAATCAGGTGAAATGTAAACAATATATTATTCCCACAGTTTCCCTACACTCTGTGAGGGAATAATTCATTAATGATGACTACGGGATTCAGGTTACTCTTTACTCTGATGTCATATCAAATGTAGGTTTTGATCCAAACAGGAGTCAACATAACTGTAGCCTCTGCTTCCTGAATTCGGAGCGAGAAAGATAGAAATGTAGTCCTGGATGTAGGGATGGAATATCTAAGGACATTATTAATTATTTATTTATTTATTTATTTATTTATTTATTTATTTATTTTTATTATTATTGTTTTATATTTTTGTTAATTGTTATTATTTAATATAAAGGAATTCAAAATATATATAATTGGGATCATTTTAATCATTTTAATCATTTAAGTCAGTTTTTAATGAGATCTATGCTGAGGTGAACACATTCTCCACCCTGACTTATGGGCCCCAGTGTGTGTGTGTGTGTGTGTGTGTTGTTTGTCACTTTCTGTAGCTCTAAGAATGTTTCTGTCTCATTAATCAGTAACTGCAATTTATTTGCTTTATAATTAGCCTTGTTGTTTTGTTTCTCTCGTTTTGTTTTTTTGCTCGTTCCAGATGCTGAAATGTCACCCAGCTGTTTCTAAAGTCCAAAGATCATGTTTATCCTCCATGCTTCATTTTTAAACAATGAATTTTATTCTGTAATGTTGCTTTATGACTAGTCTGTCTCTCTGTAAAGCCCTATATGGGGCAGTGGTGGCTCAAGAGGTTAAGGCTCTGGGTTGTTGATCAGAGGATCAGGGTTCAAGCCCCAGAACCACCAAGCTCCACTGTTGGGCAGTTGAGCTCTCTGCTCCAGGAGCGCTGTATCATAGCTGCCCCTGTGCTCTGACCCCCAACTTCCTCAGCTGGGTTAGGTGAAGAAAACAATTCCACGGTGCTGTAATGTATGTGTGGCGATAATAAAGGCTTCATGCCCTCAGTTCTCAGGATGTGGGACATGAGAAGTGTTGGTTGATCATGTGCTGTTGTATCGGAGCGCTTAGGTATCCGCCTTTTGTTCAGTAAAAGCCTGTGGGCTTTAAACCTGATGCTTCACTCTGAGTCTGAATCATTCCAACTCCCGTGTTTTACAAATTAGGCCACGTTTATTAATATGGTTTATTAATATAGTTTATGAAGTATTAATCATATTTAAATGAAATTAAATCAGACAGATGACTGTGGGAATTACTGTATGTAGTGTCAGTGAAAATGTACACACACTGGAGTGAAGTTACATTTGTATTTATTTATGGAGGCTTAAAAATGTTTTGATTTTATGGGGAAAATTTTATTTAAAGAGAAATTGTTGAGTTTAGTTTAAACAGTTGAGAAAGATAGAAAGATAGAAATGTAGTCCTGGAAGAAGTGATGGGTAATGTGAGGATGATAATAATAATAATAATAATAATAATAATAATAATAATAATAATAATAATAATAGTAATAATAGGAATAACAATAATAATTGTTATTATTATTATTGTTGTTGTTGTTGTTGTTTGATATAAATTATTCCACATTATACTTTTCTGAGATACTGTAGATTTTGGGATAATTTTTTAATCATTTTTAAAATAATTTATAAAGCTAATTCAGGATTATTAATTTCTTTGCAATTCATTTTTGAATCACATTCAATAGGCTTGATCATAGCAAATGTCTTACAAATCTATTCATTATAATAAATTAATATACCCTAGTCTGGTTGAAATTATGGATCTGATTGGTCTAATTAGTGTGTGTGTGTGTGTGTACATCATGTCCCTCATAACATTAGAGGCTTTTAATAACCAGGTGTGTGAATATGAATACAAACCAATTTGTGACTTAAGTTTTAATTGCTGTGTGTGTGTGTGTGTGTGTGTGTGTGTGCGTATTTTGAATGACTCTTTGTCGCCATGGGAACAGATGTCCCTGAATGTTGCCTTGGAACAGTTAAAATATTGCGCTTTAACTCTGATCATAATCAGTCATCTCCATGGTGACTAATCAGCCAATCAGAGGGAAGTAGTGTGAGGCGTGAGTCAAACTTGCAGTCATCTAAAGCCATTTACAGTCAGATATCCACTTTTTTTCTGTGAACATGACACAGTCAGGCCTTGCAAAGACGTGGGTATGAACTTTTCTTTCCTTATGCTCTTTGTAATGTGACCTTTCAGAGACATCATTGAGCTGGTGAAGAAAAAAATGTTTGGGTGTAGGTGGAGGGATCAGCATGACAGCGTTATGTGTATACAGTATTACACAAGTGCTAGATAAACAGCAGAACATACACTGACCAGGCATAACATTATGACCACCTGCTTAACAATGTGTTGGTCCCCCTTTTGCTGCCCTGACCCATCATGCACTGTGTATTCTGACACCTTTCTATCAGAACCAGCATTAACTTCTTCAGCAGTTTGAGCAACAGTAGCTCGTCTGTTGGATCGGATCACACGGGCCAGCCTTCGCTCTCCAATGACCCTTGGCCACCCATGACCCTGTCTCTACTTCACCACGGTTCCTTCCTTGGACCACTTTTGATAGATACTGACCACTGCAGACCAGGAACACCCCACAAGAGCTGCAGTTTTGGAGATGCTCTGATCCAGTGGTCTAGCCATCACAATTCGGCCCTTCGTCAAACTCACTCAAATCCTTACGCTTGTCCATTTTTCCTATTTCTAACACATCAACTTTGAGGACAAAATGTTCACTTGCTGCCTAATATATCCCACCCACTAACAGGGGCCATGATGAGGAGATCAGTGTCAGTCACTTCACCCATCGGTGGTGATAATGTTATGGCTGATCGGTGTATTATATAAGTGTATAGTATTAATATTTAGCAACTTGTGACAACGTTTTAGAGAGAATTTATGTCAGGTCCAGTGCTTCTGGAGACTCTGATTACTGTCACACTTGTTTTTCTGGTAATTTCCTTTTTGGCCAAAAGTATGTGGACACCCAGCCATCACACCCACATGCCAAGTGTGTAATTTTTTAAGAATAAATGATGATGTGAGAATAAAGAAACATGTCTGGATGCACACTTATAATAATAATTACCTCTAGGGTGGTAACAGGAACTCCACTTTTATTTCCCAGGTCCTGTCATTGTTTATTTTGTACTTATTTTTATCCAAGAACCTTAAAATGAGCCAAATTTATCAGCCAAAAGAAAGTACTGTAGTTTATGTAATCCATCAAATCTCCCCACAATTCTATTGTCTCATTTTACAGCAACCCTGTCCTCCTACTCAGTTTATAATCTCTCTCTCTCTCTCTCTCTCTCTCTCTCTCTCTCTCTCTCTCTCTCCTTCTCTCTCTCTCTGTCTCTCTCTCATTTTCTCTGTTTATGTTAAATGTTAGATCTATTTTTGGAAAGCCTGCGGCAAAACAGGACCCTAGCTGAGTTTTTAATGAGAGCCATGCTGATGTGAACACATGCTCCATCCTCACTTATGGGCCCCAGTGTGTGTGTGTGTGTGTGTGTGTGTGTGTTTGTGTGTGTGTGTGTGTTTGTCCGTGTTGTTTGTCAGTTTCTTTTTGTATATTCCTGTAGCTCTGAGAGCAAATCTAGCACACTGTTCTCCGCCTCGTTAATCAGTAACTGCACTTTATTTGCTTAGTAATTAGTCTTCTTTTTTTTTTTTTGTCTTGTTTTGTTTTGTTTTTCGCTTGATCCTGATGCTGAAATGTCACCCAGCTGTTTCTAAAGTCCAGAGAGAGCGATCATGTTTATCCTCCATGCTGAATGCACTGACCACGCCATCATGTGATCGTGGTATTGTAAAGAAAACAAAAGGTTTTGCCCTTCCAGCTAACAAAACTCTGGTAACTATGTTAACTATGAGGCTGTAATCTATTTCATTAAATTCTGCAGTGTATGAGTTACTTCAGATTTACAGTATAAAATGCATCAGTACTCTGAGAGTGTTCAGAGTAGCTAGTTGTCTGTTCATCCATGACAAAATCTCAAGAACTAATGTTTAAATGTCTGTAGGATTCATACACCGATCAGGCATAACATTATGACCACTGAGAGGTGAAGTGAATAAGACTGATGATCTCCTCATCATGGCACCTGTTAGTGGGTGGGATATATTAGGCAGCAGGTGAAGTTGGTGAAGTGTTAGAATCAGGAAAAATGGACAAGCGTAAGGATTTGAGCGAGTTTGACAAGGGCCAAATTGTGATGGCTAAACCACTGGATCAGAGCATCTCCAAAACTGCAGCTCTTGTGGAGTGTTCCCAGTCTGCAGTGGTCAGTATCTATCAAAAGTGGTCCAAGAAAGGAACAGTGGTGAACCGGTGACAGGGCGGCATGACGGGTCAGGACTCTTTTGACAGCAAAAGGGGGACCAACACAATATCGTCATAATGTTATGCCTGGTTATCATTTTAACCAGCAGATAAAATGATTAGATTTTTTTAATTGTTCCAGACAAGATTTATCACAGTATTAAAGCTGAGGAGGGATCTGTTTACAGCAGCTATAACATAAATAATAACAAGAACGAACTCGTTCCTCGATGTTCCACATTTACGTAACTAAAAACGGACAAAACATAGAACTTTATTAAACTGACAAGTCACTTTAGTACTCTTTGGGGTGGTTCAGGTAACTCCGCCCACCAGTGCATCATTGTTTATTTTCCTGCAACACAACATGTAAACCAAGTGATATCAATACAAATATTACAAATGTAATAAAAAAACGAATATAAGAATATATAAACTGTTAGTTTGGGAGTGGGGGTGGGGGGTACTGTGTTGTTATAATCTTGCCTTTCTGTATGTTGCTAGTGGATGCCTGAATTTCCTCCAGGATCAATAGAGTATCTATCTATCTATCTATCTATCTATCTATCTATCTATCTATATAGATATATATAGAATATATAACTGTGCATTCATGTGATATGAATGATATGAGAATGAGTTCATGATATGAGAATGAGTTCAACTTTCTCTCTCTCTCTCTCTCTCTCTCTCTCTCTCTCTCTCTCTCTCTCTGTTCTATTCATCATGCTTTGATGCTAAATAAGTCTCTCAATGTCACTGATTGAGTGTAATGTAATAAGTATGAGGTCAGCGTGTCTGGTTTTGTCTGGATCAGCAGCAGGAAATCGAATGAAGTGCTTTTTTTGTGTTGCAGCTGTGTACACAACACTCACAGGAGGATTTTCATTATGGGTTAGAGATCGCTGTCTATTCATATATTTGTGTAGGTGTGTATGTATGTGTGTGTTTGTTCGTCTCCATACCTCCATCAGCTGAGTGGAGACTTATGTACAGTACCTGGAGTTGACTCATTGGTTGTTTCATCAAAGCGCTTTCCATATATGGAGCTACAGTTACTGACTCTGCTAAACCTTTGTGCTGCTCTGTATTACTTGTCAGCTTTTTAAGCCCCTCAGTGGGAAGGACCTTTCATAGGACCCCTGTTGACCTCTGGGTGGTTCTTCCACTCATCTTACAGAGTGAACTCATGCTGAAGTTGTCTATATGACTCTGCTTCACATTTTCTTCCAGAATTTTCTGATATTTACCAGAATCCATTATTCCATCTATCCATCTGTGTAATATTTCCTGCACCACTGATTGCCACATGACTCCAAAACATAATAGATCCACTCTCATGATTATCATGAAGATCATCCTTTTTTCTTCAAACATTCCATTGGTGATTGTGGCCAAAGATTTCCATTTTGATTTCATCAGTTCATATGAGTTTTCTTGGTCTTCCAGATGAAGATCAAGTGCCTTGATCTCCACAGTGCCTCTTAAGTGCCATTTCTTAATGACGTTTCAGACATCGAGGTGGAAGTGCTTTGAAATCTTTCTTTATGTCTTCCCCCTATTTTCTAGGCAGCAATTTGCTCAACTGTCAGCTTTTTAGTCATTATAGAAAATTCATTATGCTCTGTTATTGTCATCTGACCAGAATTCCTAATGACAAATTTCACCCCGAGTAACAGGTCAATTAAGACTAATTAGTTAGTAGTAATTACCTGTGAATGAAAGGGAGGGAAGTGGAACAGTAAGATTACAGGGTGAAGGGGTGAAGAAGGTACAGGAGTTTAAGTACTTGGGATCCAGAGAAATGGAGAGTGTGGGAAAGAGGTAAATAAGCGAGTGCAGGCAGGTTGGAATGGTTGGAGAAAGGTGTCGGGAGTTCTGTGTGATAGAAAAATATCGGCGAGAATCAAGGGGAAGGTGTACAGGACAGTGGTGAGACCGGCCATGCTGTATGGTTCGGAGACAGTGTCACTGAGGAAGAGACAGGAGTCAGAGCTGAAGATGTTGAGGTTCTCTTTTGGAGTGACACGGTTGGACAGGATTAGGAATGAGTACATCAGAGGGACAGCTCATGTTGGACGTTTGACGGACAAAGTTAGGGAGGCCAGGTTAAGATGGTTTGGACATGTTCAGAGGAGGGAGAGTGAGTATATTGGTAGGAGAATGTTGGACATGGAGCTGCCAGGCAGGAGGCAAAGAGGAAGGCCAAAGAGGAGGTATATGGATGGAATAAATGAGGATATGAAGCTAGTGGGTGCAAGTGTTGAGGATGGAGAAGATAGGGATAGGTGGAGAGAGATGATTCGCTGTGGCCACCCCTGAAGGGAAAAGCCGAAAGAAGAAGTTAGTTGTAATTACCAATAATTACTCTTTTAAGGTAATGAAATTAAAATATAACTGTGTTCATGTTTGCAGAAAAGTATATATTTTTTTAATAATTTTAATTAGCAAAATATGGGACCTGGACAGGGGGGCCTAAACTTTCGCATCATACAGTATATGAGGCAGGACAGGAGCTGTCCGTTCAGCACCACACATCCTCCTGCTCTACTCACACTACACACAGGATCCTGAGAGACATTACCTGCTTTGACCAGTAGATGATGTACTTCATGTTCTGGCAAATTCATGTTAATGCTGAAATGAGTTTTATGCTTTTGTATTTTCATATTTTATATGATTTTTTATCCAATTTGGAGTAGGTGTTTTATTTTTATAACTCTTTAATAATTACCGTCTTAAATAATTTTAAATGCAAAACAGCCACAGCCTGTTCCTACATGTTGTCCCTTATACACGCATACTTCTTTTACTCTATACCTCTTTGGCACACACAAATAAAGAGATATTTTAAAAGCTTAATATAAACAGTTTGCTTTTAGGTGAGATCAAAAGTTTGCACTCCCATTGAGCAAAATGGAGAAGCATGGGAAGTGTAGCAACAGGACAGTTTTTGTTTGGTTTAAAGATGTTCCTTATCACGACTAAAAAAGAGAGTCAGATATTAAATGTTGGGATAGTAACATAATAGTAAGATAATAAAGATATAGTAACATGGGAGGTACAGGGTTTAGTGGTTAGCATGTTTGCTGCACACCTCCAGGGTTAGTTTGATCCCCATATCTGCTTTGTGCCCGCAGAGTTTCATGATCTTCTCATGCTTTGGTGGTTTTCTCCAGGTACTCTGGTTTCCTCTCCCAGTCCAAATATGGTTTGTAGGCTGATTGGCATCTCTAATAAATTGTCCGTAGTGTGTGAGTGTGTGCATGCCTATGCCCTGTGATGTGTTGGCACCCTGTTCAGGGTGTCCCCCCTGCCTTGTTCCACAAGTCTCCTGTGACAGACTTTAGGTTCCTTGCAAAACCCTGTGTAGGGTACACTGTACAGATAGAAGGAAAGATGGAAGGATGTATGGATTTGGGGCAAAGTGGTTCAAGTGGTTAAGGCTCTGGGTTCTGTGGAAGGTCAGGGTTCAAGCCCCAGCACTGCTGAGCAATTGAGTAAGGCCCTTAACCCTCTCTGCTCCAGGGACACTGCATCATAGCTACCCCTGCACTCAGACCGCAACTTCCTCAGCTGGGATGTGCGAAGAAAAGAATTCAGCTGTAATGTCTGTGTAGCGATAATAAAGTCTTCTTCAAGCAACGTAAATATACTCCAAAAACTCTTAAACACATGCTTTGCCCTGATGCTCTTAGCTGTTTTTTAACACCTGGGAATTCGAATAGATTCTACAGAGCTACATGCAACTGAAGGTCCAAATTCTTTGTCCTTGACTGTAACCTGACCATCATCCAGCTGATGCTGATGTTTTATGTAACTGCTGTTCTAATCATAAATACTGTCCTGTGCACAACTCAGATAGACCTCACATGCTGTCCGCAACACAGTCATGCTAACTAGGGCCCTAAACCTTGATTTCTGTCCAGCTCTCCATTGTTAAAAATAGTATACAAATAAATTAACCTCCTAACCTCCACATCACATTTTTGGTTGTGTGCACCATAATACTTAATTCTTTGTAACTGGAAACTGTTGTACACAAAAAAGTGGCTTCATGTTCAAAGATAATATCTTATGTTATTATATTTATTGGTTCCAACCCCAAATGGTTGATTTTACCATATCTAAGATGCATTGGGTTGTGTGTAACTGAGGGGTTATTATCAAATCTGGTACAAGAAAATACATTTGGTATTTGCTGAACATGTTATACTAGGTTGAGATTATAATGGGAGTGATGTAAAGCCCATTATTATCCATATTTATCCAGCGTGTGGATGTCGGAGTGACACGAGACCGCACAAGCATCTTCACCGAGTCAGTCTATAATTTAGAGCCTCTAAAATACCCGTTGTCTCTTTCCGTCTTTTCCCCGTCTGAGCTCTCTCACCTTCACAGTCTTGCGCTTTCTCAGAATCCTGAGGGTTGTTGTGGTCTCTGCAGCTGTCTGTGCTCCGTGGTGGCCATGTCAATGAGTGTATCTTGTGTGTGTGTGTGTGTGCATGGTGTTTATGGAACTTCTCAGTACAGGCTGTTTTCTGCAGGTCATATGAGGCGTCAGGTCGTGCTGCGTGTCAGCTCGAGCTGTTTGTTCCCACTGTTTAATCCCTCTACATCAGCGTAGTTAAGAAACAGCACAGAATGCCCACTTTCACAATACAGCTCTGGCACTCGCTCGGGAGTTTTTATGTAAGCCAAGCTCTGAGACGGAACTGCGGAAATAGCAGCCCTTGTTTTGCATTTCAAACTTTCTTTTCTTTTTTTTTTTAACAAGGTTTAATTTAGGGTTTCAGAATGATCTAAGAAATCCCAGGCAGTGTTCTTTTAAATGTTTGGGGTTTTTTTGCTCACAGATATAATTATAATAATAATTATTATTATTATTATTAATGATTATTATTATATTATTATTATTATTATTATTATTATTATTGTTATTATATTATTATTATTATTATTATTATTATTATTATTAATGATTATTATTATATTATTATTATTGTTATTATATTATTATTATTATTATTATTTATTTATTTTTATATAATAATAATAGTAGTAATAATAATAATAATAATAATAATAATTATTATTATTATTATTATTATTATTATTATTATTATTTATTTATTTTTATATAATAATAATAATAATAATTATTATTATTATTATTATTATTATTATTATTATTATTGTCAGAGAGCTGAAAATGAAAGAAGTTTGAAAAGTGCTGGTATATCTAGATAGTAATAATGACATGATGTCACTGAAATTGTTTAGAAGAATTGTAAATATTTACATGATTGTTTTCATTGCTGAGGTCATTCAATTGGACAGACTGTGGTGTTTTAATTAACTTACCTAATAATTCGCGATATAATTAGCTTACATCGCAAAAAAATCTACTCTTACCATCCATTTTATTAGGAACACCCACACACCTGATGCGGTCTGTATTTCATCCACCTGGAAGTTTCATGTGTTGGGTTTTCTGAGATGCTTTTCTCCTCACCACAGTGTGATTATATGAGTGATTATATATAGACTTCCTGTTAGCTAAGACCTCAGTTCTGTCTCATCAACAAGGTGTTTCAGCCTGCAGACCTTCTGCACACAGGATGTTTTTTGCTCCATTCTGTGCAAATTCTAGAGACTGGTGTGTGTGAAATTTCCAGATCCATGCTTTCTGAAAAACTCAAACCAGCATAGCATGATGCCAAGAAACATGCCAGCTTGTGGTTAAAGTCACAGAGATCACACTTGTCCCCATTCTGATGTTTGATGAGAAGATTAACTGAAGCTCTTGATGTGTATCTGTATGATATTATGCACTGTGCTGCTGCCAGATGATTGGCTGATTGGATAAACGAATGAATTATCCAATGTACAGGTGTTCTTATTAAAGCCCGTAGCCTATGTGATAAAAATTTCAGGTTTCTACACAACGGCATGCCAAAAAGCAGTTTTTTGCTTCTTGATTGCTTGATTTTACATTAAATTTATTTAAAAAGCTGCATATGATGATCTTGGTACCACCATTTTGTAAACCTGGGTGTATAGCCTCAGTTTACTGATACCAGAGCTGTGTAAAAAAAGGGTAGTCTTTAGCCGATGCTCATATCCTTGCTGAGATCACGCCATAGATGTTGGACCATCTTAGATTTAGAATCTCTGAGGCCAATCCCTTAGAGGCCTTAAGGATAATGAATTGAACTTTTTCTAATATTGTATCCAGAATTGATTCCTGCCTTGTGACCGGTGTTCCCAAGATAAAGCCGTTTCAGGGCCAGAAAAATGCAACCTGATAAGATGCAGGAACTATTAAATTGACCTTTCATATAGAATAAAATCATCATGAATAAAATTCATCTGTGAGAAAGCCAATTTACAACAGAATGAGACGGACATGTCTGTAGTCTTCATCAATAGGTCTGAGATTCACGCCTCTGAGGTCCTCATTGTTATTGTGATATCTGAAGAACATGCAGATGTAGAATTGGTATAGAATTATCATTCTGAAATAAATTCCAAGGTCGCATAAAGGTCAAATGTTTAATAGATTCCTTCCTGTTTGTAATACATTTTAAGCATCAAGCAAATGAATCAAGAGACTTCTTGGCAAGCTCTACTTCTTGATCTTGTCCATCTTGCACTTCTCTCTGCCTTCCAGGAATTTCTTCTTAGAAATGTTGGGAGCTCTGGGTTCTGTGTAGAACCCTATAACTGAGGTTTCGAAGTATGAATCGTTGTATGAAGCTTTCCTCTGGAGGTTAGAGGTTTTCCGGTATAGCAGAGGACTCCTCAAAAATAACGCACCGCCCCTTTAATCTTCAGTCTAATATAACACACTGGGATTATTACAAGCTGTCATCCTCTTTGTTCCTGACTTTCCTCTATGATAGGACTAACCACAAATATAATCTGATTACTGAATCAAACCCAGTGGTGACATGAAAGGAAAATGACCTCCACTTGAAGCATATAATGAGCATGCTTAGCGTGTGTGTGTGTGTGCATTAAAAGATTAGCAGAAAGCTGATCGAGGCTGACAGGAGGGAGTGACAACAGTTCTCCATAATCCCCGAATACACGTCCACACGCCATTGCCCTGTGTCCTGCACTTGAGAAAGGAAACCGAAGCACCAGAAGAGAATAAACGCTCAGCTGACTAAACAACAATCCAACTTACAGCAGAGAGAGCGGAGATCACGGCATGAGCACGAGCATGCTCAGTAGTTGCTTTTGGCTCAGCAAGTCCGCTTTTCAGCTGCAGTGAGAGCTGAGAGAGAGATAACGACAGAGAGGGAGGGAGGGAGGGAGGGAGAGAGAGAGAGAGAGAGAGGGAATTAAACCCACTGACAGAACAAGAGAAAGAGGGAGAGACAGAGAGAGCGAGAGAGGGATAAATGTACCGATTGTGTGCACATTGTGAATTACACAGTCATTACATCTCGCCTCCTTTATTCTTCCATTTTATCTCCCGCTCGTTTTTCTTTCCGCACTCTTGCTCTCGCTCACACACACACACCGTTAGTTAAAGCACTACCTGATAGTATCGAGGGACCATCTGGCGCAGTAGGGAGCCTGTTAGCGTCAGCGTCAGCGCTTGAAGCAGCTCTCGAATGGGACAGCACAGCAGGACGCTATCTTTCCTATCCGGCTGCTCGATGCCGACATGCAGCCCGACGAGAGGCAGCCGCTCGCCAGCATGTCCAGCCACACACGTTCTGCGCCGCACTCATGAGAGGCTTCAAACTCGCCTGGTAAGAGCACGTGCGCTTGGGCTGAATTTCTTACATCTAAGAGCCTGTCAATTATATCATTATCAAAAGCAATGCATGGATAGGAATTGGTGAAGCTAACGGACTGGAATCAGCTTTTTCTAGAGGTGTGTGTGTGTGTGTGTACAATGTTCTGTAAAAATCAAAGTCAGGTATTTGATCATCTGTATAATGATATATCTATCAATTAACTATAGTTTTAATTCAAGTCTGCAAAACAAAAATCTGATCATGGCGACGTTATTTCCATATTCAGTGTTTCTTAAATACATCTTGCTGTGAAAGTAGGCTGTTCTTAGCCACATTTAGTAACTAGGTTCTGGAGCGAAGGCTAGAAATCTGGCCGCGGGCCAAGCCGAGGCTAGTCACGAGACCTCACAATTGTGATTTTCAGACTTTTTTGGGATCGAAGTTGACAGCTGCAATGATCTCGCCTTAACATTGATGTAAATGACAGAAGTCTGACCACAGACCACATCCCGTTGGCTCGTGCCTGATGATGTCATACTGAGTTCTATTAAAATTTTGTGCTGGGGAACAGTGTTGCACATTGTCCATCGACACAATGTTCTCACTAGTCTGTTTTCAGATGCTTAGCGTATGGGTTATGGAGCGTCTCTTGTCTTTTGTAGGCTTTTGATCAAATTTTGGGATACGTCATACATCTGATTTCGCATTTCCATGAAACAGAGACCTCGAAACTGTTTGATGGAACTTGAGGTCAATAGAAAGTTAGTGTTTGAACATGTTAGTGGTAAGTACATGAGATAAGCTTGGTATATGTTAAAAGGCTACCTATTTTAACAGACAAATTTTTGGTGACATTTAATCACCTGACAATTTTCCCCAACCAATCAGGGCTCCCCATCACTTGACACTCAGGGAGGCTAAGGTGCTTCCTACTAGACACATAAAGCCAGTCAATTGCATCACAGGACAGTCTAACGTAACATATTTGCAGGAAGGTGCTCCCTCGACCCTCTTCCGCATATATGACATTCCACATCATATGACATCACTACGATTGGCTATGTGAGTGGGAGGGACAGACTTTCTCTTCGCAAAAATCCATCAATCAGAGATTGAATGTTTTCCTTCCTTGACTTCCAGTCATTGCTGGTCATCACCTGGTTCAAACCTTGAGCTCGGGCTAGTATCTGTTTGGATGTTCATCTCACAGGGCTTTCCTCCAGGTTCTCCGGTTTCCTGCCACCTCCCAAAAACATGGCACAGATGGCTTGTGAATATTTGTCCTGTGATAGATCTCCTGGCATTCTTTCCAAGGTGTATTCCCACCTCTCACTCAGTATTCCCAGGATGCACTCCAGATAGACCAGGATGCTTACCAAAGATGAACGAACTACATTTTATGCAGTTATTGAACTTTGGTTTTTCCCCTAGAGGGTGACCCACCATCACCTGGAATATATCCGGCTCTCCACAGTGTCCCTCTCCTCTTCCCTCGCATTCCTTTTTTGGCGCACTCGCTCTATCGCTCTATCTCTAGCTGTCTCATTAGCCCTCAATCTCTCACTCAAGCTCTTATCTCCGTGGCCCAGTGAGGGATATTTTTAGTGGTGAATAGCAGGACGACTCAGAGACGAGCACGCAGCGTGATTTCTCAGCTCTGTTTTCCGTCTCCATCTGTCTCACCTTTTACAGTAATCCATCCTCCGCTGTGCTTTTGTGAGCGAACTGAACAGTAGCACCCTTAAGGTTCAGAACGTTTAACTCTTTGTCACCATCAGATGTTACGTGTCAGAGTTCGCTCTGCAGCTGTTTGGAAGCTCGTTATCATCATATCGAAACCCCCAGGGACGGAGACTGATGGGCGACATGCTGCTGTAGGCTTCAGGCACAGGGTTTAGACCGAGTGCTCCGGATCTTCTGCATGTTGGTCAAGAGAAAATGTTTAGAGTGTCTCGAGTGCTTTGTCGCATGAATATCTTTATTGTTCGCAAAAGGAGGTCAGTTGCTTGGTGTGAAAATGTTTATTTCGTATACAAATCTTACGTGGTTAAAAAACAGCAGCTGTCGAATTCTCTATTCTGATTGGTCTGAAGACGTTGATTCATTTTCTAGTACTGATATTAGCTCCAGCTGTAAAAGAAATGACAGAATTAATACACTTCTTAATGCTATGTGAAGCTATAGTAAGAAGTATATGTTTACTTAATATCCATCCATCCGTTGTCTATACCCGCTTTATTCCTAATTAGGGTCACGGGGATCTGCTGGATCTCAGCGGACATTGGGCAAAAGGCAGGGGTACACCCTGGACAGTCCATCACAGGGCCACATATAGAGAGACAACCACACACACTCACTCCTATGGGCAATTTAGAATTACCAATCAGCCTAATGTACATGTTTTTGGACTGTGGGAGGAAACCCACGCAGGAACGGGGAGAACATGCAAACTCCACACAGAAAGGCCCCTGCCTGTCCGAACCCAGGATTCAAACCCAGGACCTTCTTGCTGTGAGGAACAATGCTAACCACTAAGCCACCATGCTGCCTTTGTTTACTTAACATGACTGCTGAAAAACCACAGATCTTTACACTTTATGTTTTATCAGTGACGGCTTAAAGCTTGACCGGAGATCATTCATTTTCAACAGAGAATTCCTGTGACTTTAGTGACAGCAAGCGCTGGTGACTAGATGTGGGCGTGTCCAGAGACGTGACAACATTGATTAAAGTTAAAATTCATTTCAATTTGGAGCAACTCAGGTGCAGTGAACACACGAATTAGTTAAATCTTATACCCAAACGCCAAATCTCCCTCCAGAACATTTGATTTTTGCACAAGAATCAAATCAAATAATAAAGCAACGATGGATTATGGGTCATTTTATGGCATAACCACGTGCCAGCCAATAGGAGAGAAGCTGAGGCGGGGCTTCAGTCACTCAAGTTTTGAGCACAATGATAGAAATTTCATTTATTTATACAATTAGATTCCAACATTCAAGATTTAGACTTGAATAAAAAAATATATCTAAATAAATAAATAAATAAAAATCAATAAAATAAATAAATCAATAAATAAAAATCAATAAAATAAATAAATAAAAATAGTATTCTTACATGGTATTGAATTTCCAGTAATATTTTATCCCTTTTGCTGTCATAAATCACCACCTGGCAACCTCAATAAACCTTCTCCTACTTCCACATGACAGACACAAACGTTTTTAGCCAGATTTGGTTAGTCCTGGATCAGAACGGTTTTGTTAAAATTTCGTTTCCGGGTCTCAGAGTTCTTTACCCACAAGAAGTCGCACAGAATGAGTGTGTATTAGAATTGTTGCAATCAAGCAGCGAGAAATTTTTAAGGGAAATGCACATATTGTCAAACACCCCCGGAATATGACACACTGATTCACGCTCTGGTGGCCTTGTTAAATCATATTATCACCTCCATCTGTCCTCTCTCGTTTATCTCAATTAATATCCCCATGAGTCTCTCTCTCTCTCTCTCTCTCTCTTCGTTGTCCCACATTATCCCTGGCCCAGCAGGAGGCTCTGATTGAAGGCAGCAGGATTACTCTCTATGGACTTTTCTGTCCTTTTTTGCTCTCTCTCTCTGTCTCTCTCTCTCTCTCTCTCTCTCTCTCTCCTTTCATCGCCTGTCCCTCTAATCATCACTTGTACTTGAAGGCTCTTTTTGTCACATTAATTTCCCATGGGATGCCACTCTTCTTCATTCTTTCTTTCCAGTCTCCTGCTCTTTTCTCTCTCCCTCACATGCACCTGTGCATCTAAAACACACCTAGGCTGCTGTCTCCAGCTGCTCGAGTGAATGTCTTGTGTTTTGCTGAAGTAAACGAGTTACATATTAAACAGAGGCTATGGCTAAGTGCACTAAAGGTGTGTGTGTGTGTGTGAAATACAGCGCCAGCCGTATTTCTAACAACAGTCCTGTCCTTTCACTGCATACATTCATTAACTGAGGAGCAGTTTGCCAATCATTCTACAGAAACAAAAAAGCCTGAATCTTATTTTCTCAGAATCTAGCCTGAGTGCTCTTATGCAGGTGAGAGAGAGAGAGAGAGAGAGTCCTGGTCTGTTTGCTCGGGATCGCTCTGACATCACTCGAGCAGGTGAGCCGCCGAGGCTGGAGTGTGATTGATGGGTGATGAAGTTGTGTAGGTGAGCAAACGTTATATAACAGAAACACTTCAGCTTCAGATTGAATTTATTTCAGATTTATTTACCAACAGTCATGTTATTCAGCGTGATCTTTTACTCTAACTGGCGCTGTGCGTGCGCTTATGACACAGGATAGACTGTAACTTAGCATCTGTGTAGATACTACATAGTGCAGTTTATGCCAATCGGGATACAGACACATATAAATAATAAATGAGAAGATAAATAAATAAATAGTTAAAGAAAAGAAAGTAAGAAAGACAGACAGACAGACAGACAGATAGATAGATAGATAGATAGATAGATAGATAGATAGATAGATAGATAGATAGATAGATAGATAAGCAAGCTTCAAATACATTTCTGTTGGTAATTGTTGTTTAAAAGGACAGTCTTAAAAACATTGGTACAGTTACATATTTTAAATATGTATGTAACATTTATAATATTTCTTCAGAATTTGTAAATATTTAGAAAAGTAGGCAAAATAAAAAGTTTTCAAAACTTTACAATTCATAATATTTATTCTGATATATATTTATTTGTTATTTCTTTTTTTTAAATTATTTTTTATTAATATATGTATATTTATTTCTTTTTTTTTACATAATATATAGATTTAAAAAAATTAAATTAGGTAAATAAATACTTTGAATGTATTTCATATTTATTATAATATTATTATAAATATTTATTATAATATTTATTCAGAACTTTTCACATGATTTAGAAAAAAACAAAACAAAATAGGTAAATAAATATTTTTGTTTAATTCTAATGTTTAGGATATTTATTCCAAACCTATTTTTTGACATTTTGAAAAAAAAAATAAAATAGAACAGGTGAGTAAATATTTAAAAATATTTATCATTTAGAATAATTTTTCTAAATAAGTTTAAGGGAAACAATAAACCATTATTTTTTTTATTTTTATTTTATTTTTTTATTTTTTTTTGGGGGGGGGGTCTTCCATTAGATCATACAGCATGGTTAAGGTTTAATTAAACAGACTTTAACATTAAACTTTATAAATGTTGCCCCATGATGGCTTCTCTTTATGAGAATATACAAGTTGTTCAAAGTTCTTCCTCATAAAAAATGTGACAAATAATTAAAGGCCATGGCCCAAAGTGTTTTATTTCTTTTACACCACAGTGATTACATTTTTTTTTTTATTCTGTTATAGCTGCATTAAATCATCATCACCATCATCATCATCATCATCATCACCAGTCTCTTATTTCCTCTATGATATAAAGTCCTAAAACCGGAGGCTCCTTTAATAAAACTCCTTACAGAAAACTTTACATAATCATCGAAAATGTTCTTTTTTAAAAACCACATTTGAATGTGTTTAGAATCCGCCTCGATTATTTTTAGTAAACACTGGATGAAATTGGGAATAGAACTAACAGTAAAATGACATCAGCTTGCCGCAGTGAGAACAAAGGTCTCCTCTGCAGTTACACACACACACACACACACACATAAAAGCTGCAGAATCCAGTTTATTGAAGCAGAAACTCGCACACACACTCGGTTTATTCTGTTGTTATTGTGGAGGATGATGATGTACGAGCGAGATGCACAGGCCAAATCTCCCACCATGAGACATGAACATTTTGTAGCACAAGGTCACGTCTGCTGTGTGTTCTGTGCTTCACGATCGATCCGTCAGCATCCACGCCGACGTCGATCTCTGCCAGGTCAGGGTTAACCTATAGAGAGGCATGTGATAATGATAATGACAGCTGGAAAACATTTAGGTCGCTCACACAGTAGAGTCCAGGCTTCACTGTGACAGCATGAAAACTTTCGAAAAACTATTTTGTTGCATTTCCATTAACTAAGTAGATCCTAAGAGCTGGATTTACTGCAGCCATTAGCAAATAGCACGCCGGTGTTTTTCAGGATTGTGGTCTAGCAGGAAGCCGTGCGTTCGTGGCTTAACCTACCAGCTGTTATTGTCTTTACTGAAGCAGAAATTCACTTATGTAAGAGGACTTATTCAGTCTTACCTTGACTTGTAGCATGGCTTCATTGTTCCCATTCAACTCACACTATTATTCTTTCAATATCTCGCATTCTCTTTCTGTCTTAAGAATAAAAACGAACCGGAGTCACTATTAAGTTATTTTTGTCTAAAAGGGTTTTTTTGTGTGATTATATGGGTATAGTGTTTTTAACAAAAAGCTCACGAACTCACGAAGCAGCTATACAGAAACCAAGACGGAGAATGATGAGGAAATACCTGAATGCTGAATACTGAATGTATCTCAGAAAATAAGGGTGAGGACAGATACACATGCGGAAGATTTCAATGGAAGTGGAAAGACTAAACGAACAGAGACCCACAAGTTAGAACACAAAGGACGAGAATAAATTGGAAAACAAAAGCTATTCACAGAGCGAACAGTAACCACAAACACGGATAAATAATCACATGCCCTGCAACGGTCCAACAACTGAAGAGTGAAAATGAATTAGGTAAATAATCAGAAAATACGAAAGAGGTGAGCACAATCATGCGAGTCTTAAGGGCAGAGAGAATAAATATGTTGGAGTGCCCTCTGGTGGTGTGGGGAGGAATTGTTTGTGGTGGCTGTGACGTCTAGGAGGAGCCGCTGTAATCGTAAACACTGTCCTGTACTCATGCCAGAACTTGTGTAATGTTTTATATAATCATCAGTCCCTCATGGTCCTGATTAAAAGGTTGGGGGTTCAAGCCCTAGTACTGCCAAGCTGCCAGTGTTGGGAATTTCTGCAAAGCTCTTAACCCTCTCTGATCTAGACATGTCCCTGTTCTCAGACCCTAGTCTGGCTTTAGCCTGATCTTCAGACTGACAGCAGAAGGTCTGGACTCCATTACAGCTTTTATCGGCCAAGGACCGCCCAGTAGAGCATGTGATTGACATGGAAAGCAACCAGTCACAAAGCGTTTCATGTTTAGAGGCGATGTTCTTCCAAAATAAGACGGGTGTGAAACCATACTTTAAGAAAAGATCATCTTTTTTTGGAGTCTTTACTGTGAACTTTGCATCATTTGGAAAATCCAGGGTTTTACTGTTCCTCATAAAGCGCTCATTGTCACAGTTGTAAACACACCGGCTTCCAGAGCTTTGTTGCTTTCATGACGGCTTAGTTTCCAGATGAAGAAAAAATAACGAGACCCACGCATGTCTCCCAGAAATCCTGTAGAATCGAGGCAATCAGATGACGACTTTCTAATTTTGTGTGCTGTTTGCATCAGACCTTCAGCCAATTTCCACAAGCCGGGATATGTGAAAAAAAAAAAAGAATTTCACTGTGTATGTGACCAATAATTGAAGGCTTCTTGTCTTCATCTGAATCTTCATCTTCAAATCTACATCTGGATTTCTCTAGCAGCTGCTTGGTGGCTGATTTCTTTCGTTAAAATTGTGATAGAAACATTTTGTTGGATATTATATATTGGATTGTTCCATTATTTTTGGCTGACTGCCACATACTGTAGTTTCCTGTTCATTGTTCATTATTTCTACATATCATATTAAAGAACAGCATTAATTACACTACTGAGTGAGTACGCTACATGACGCCGTCCTAGCAGAGAAACAGCTGTATACGACTGTATGGCTGAACGAAAGCTTTATATTCATGCGCTCGTTCTAACACGTTATTGTTTCTATAGTAACAGCTCGTGCACAGGGACACGTACAGTGGACGCTCCTCATAATCTACGACTAATTATAAACGGATTTATAAAACGTGTTGCCTGGTTAACAAAAATAAAGAGGGAAGTCTTCAGGGTGAAAATGACAAGCTGTGGTTTTAGAAAGAAAGAGAGAGAGAGAGATAATGCATAAGCTTTTACATGGATTTTTACACAATATAGGACTCAGATTGTTTTGTTTAAAAATATTCTCAAGGTATAAATTTCTAATACAATTTTTCCTGGCTAATTAACAACTATAGTGTCTTTGGCAGTTCATGTATCTTTGGTATCTGCTGTGTTGCTCCCTGTCTCACGTGGGTCATGCTTTAAAGACCACACACACACACACACACACATGTATGCACACAGTGCAAGTGATTAAGGCTTTGGGTTGTTGATCGGGTTCAAGCCCCAGCACGACAAGCTGCCAAATGACCCTGCGCTCTGACCCCAACTCTCCAAGGTCCAAGGATGGGATGTGTGAAGAAATAATTTCACTGTGCAGTAGTGTATATGTGACAGATAAAGGCTACTTAACACACACAATCAGGTGTACAGCAGTTAGGGGTTGACTAATAAACCTTTAGTGATGCTATCATGATTTGCCAATGTGGTAGCCAATAGGGATGTGGAAGCTCAGTGGTTAAGGTGTTGGACTATTAATTGGTTGTGAGTTTGAATCACAGGTCCACTAAGCTGTCACTGCTGGGCCCCTGAGCAAGGCCCTTAACCCTCAACTGCTCAAAAAGAGATAAAATGTAAGTCTCTCTGGATAAGGACGTCTGCCCAATGCCATGAACGTAAATGTGAATATCGCAATAACAAAAATAAATAGCATCTCTTAGCCTCTGAGTCAGTGTCCCATATGCCCGGGGTTGAACTAAAGCGACTGGACTTCAGTGTGGACTTCGGTCTCAGCTCTGTGTGGCTTTGCACAGTCATGATGATGAATGCAGTTTCGTTGTGTGTCGCCGCTGATCGACGATCTTGGCTGACCCTGAGGGGGTGCATGCCGAGGCCAAATCCCATCAGGACACGTTGAAATGGAGTAGAAGGGATAGAAGGATGGAGAAAAGCTGAACCGGAAGCGTAACGTTGGCAGTAGAGACGGAGGGATGGATTGAGGGGAAATGCAGAGGGGAGGGTTTGTTCCGCTCTGTCCAGCAGGAGGGTGGAGAATAAACGGACGGTTGGCATAAGGACGGGCATAAGGGGTTGGCTGCGCTCCCGTATCCCGGCTCCCGGCTCCCTCTGGGCACTCATACAGCATTCACACTGCCTGAGGCAGGGATTTCACTACACACACACACACACACACACACAAATTGAATATTTAAACTCCTCCTTGTTTACCAGCATATTGTAGTTTAATTGTCACTCCAGTGAACTGTGTATGTGTGCATACGTGTGTGTGTGTGTGTAGGAGATGTCAAAACATATTCACAAGTAACTCTTCACTAGAAAGCATGTGACATTTTTAGACATGAAATATAATGACGCTTATACTTCATTTATCGATTCATTCACCTCCGGTACCTTTTTTTATTTACTACTAGTAGTAGAAGAAGTGTTAGGATTAGTAGTGGTTGTAGTTGACGTAGCAGTAGTGTTAGTAGTTATAGTAGTAGTGGAAGTAGTAGTTGTGGTGTTAGTAGTACTTGAGGTAGGAGTAGTGTTTGTAGTAGCAGTAGTAGTGGAAGTAGAAATAATGTTAGTAGTATCAGTAGTTGAAGTAGGAGTAGTGTTAGTAGTATAGTAGTAGTGGTGTTAGTAGTAGTAGTAGTTGAAGTAGAAGTAGTGTTAGTAGTATAGTAGTAGTGGTGTTAGTAGTAGTAGTAGTTGAAGTAGAAGTAGTGTTAGTAGTATAGTAGTAGTGGTGTTAGTAGTAGTAGTAGTTGAAGTAGAAGTAGTGTTAGCAGTATAGTAGTAGTGGTGTTAGTAGTAGTAGTAGTAGTAGTTGAAGTAGAAGTAGTGTTAGTAGTATAGTAGTAGTGGTGTTAGTAGTAGTAGTAGTAGTAGTAGTTGAAGTAGAAGTAGTGTTAGTAGTATAGTAGTAGTGGTGTTAGTAGTAGTAGTAGTAGTAATAGAGATGATGTTAGTATTAGAACACAGTTTTGTACTAGAACACATATGAAATCTACCATATAAATAAAGTGTATTATTTATTTATTCATATACAGGAACATTTTTTATTAGAAGTGTTAAAAGTCGTAGGACTCGTGTTGATATTAGTAATAGTATTAGTTAGTAGTATTAGTATTTGTAGTAGTAGTAGTGAAGTGGTTAATGTGTTGTACTATTGATTGGTCGTGAGTTTGAATCCCAGGTCCACCAAGCTGCCACTGCTGAGCCCCTGAGCAAGGCCCTTAACCTTCAATTGCTCTAGTCCCTCTAGATAAGGATGTCTGCCAAATGCCATAAATGTTAATGTAGTAGTAGAATGGAAAGATAGGGCCCCTGAGCAAGGCCCTTAATCTTCATTTGCTCAGATGTAAGTCCCTCTGGATAAGGGTGCCTGCCAATTGCCATAAATGTTAATGTAGTAGTAGAGATTGGAAAGATAAGGACCCTTGAGCAAGGCCCTTAACCTTCAATTGTTAAGTTGTAAAAAATGTTAGTCTCTGTGCCAAATGCTATAAATGTTAATGTATTAGAATGGGCAGTGTTAGCAGAAATAGCTGAAGTATTTAGTAATGGTAGTAGAAGTAGCTGCTGCTGCTGTAGTGTTAATATTAGTAGTAGTATAGTATTAGTAGTACTAGTTAGTTAGTAGTTTATAGTAGTGTTACAATCTACAGCGTTTATTCCCTAGCGGAGCTTCAACAGCTGGGTGGACTTTGAGCTGGAAAATGAGTCAATGAATAAAGAAGCTTTTGTTTTTAAGTGAATCCTGATCATCATCACGATTATTCCAGCTTCCTGGAACTTTTTTTGTGCTATTACATGGCATTGTAACTATGCTAGCAGTGACTTCCTGTGACTCCTGCGCTACAGTCAAACACCACACACTCATCTCACACAGGATTAATGAAAATCCATCACCAACCAACACATTATCACCAAAATCCTTAAGCAAACAGATCAGTATAAACATACTTAATGTGTTTGAGTGTGTTTTCCTTTAAATAGTCACAGTGTGTTTGTGTGTGTGTGTGTGTGTGTGTGTGTGTGTGAAAGAGATTTCATTCTGCTCTATTGCTATTGTGATGTCAGACTGGCTGTCTGTTCTCTCAGCCTGTGCAGGATGACGTTGTGATGTTTGTGAAATCTGTGCATGAGCATGCGTGTGTGTGTGTGTGTGTGTGTGCGTGTGTGTGCGTGTGTTCGCTCTCACCACCTCCTCTCTCGACTTGTCCTATCATTCAGAACTACAGCTCAGTGTGTGTGTGTGTGTGTGTGTGTGTGTGTGTGTGTGTGTATGTGTGTGAGGGACAGCCTGTGTTACCATGGATACAGCATAGCCACCGTAACACTGCCTTGCTGTAACATTGCGTACTTCCAATTCATTCCCAAGCCTGGTTGTCATGGCAATATGGTAAACAACCTCAAAGACGAAGTATCTTACAATCAGCGGATGGGAAGGGAAACCTGGAACAAGGCCACAGTAACTCACCACACACACACACACACATTTGAATTTCTATTCTAGAACATCTCTAGATCAACTATAACAGATAGAGTGAGATGTTAGTCACTCTAATGTCATGGTAGTAGATATAAATGTATAGATCTGCACTAACAGCGCTGTGAATCTGTATGACTGGCTAAACAGAGAGTGTGTTGAATCTGCCCTTTGATTTATCTGTTGGTTTAATGAAATTGCTCGTTGAAGGCAGAGCAGCAAAGACATCCCAAAGCCTAAATCACACTGAGGGACGAGTTGGGTTTGAGGGATTGCTGGGTGATAGGCTGAGGTGATAACTTATAGACTGCATGGTGTGTGTGTGTGTGTGGGTGTGTGTGTGTGGGTGTGTGTGTGTGTGGGTGTGTGTGTGAATTTGTGGAATAGTCTTTTCACCAAGAACCCACCAATATTATTATACCACTACCTCTCCATTCTCAGAGATTGAAATTCTCATATCAGTGATCAATACACATTAATGGCGTGTCCCGGACTGTACCATTTATCTGGCATCCTCAAAACAAACAACTGACAGCTTTTTCATTCCAGAAACCATTCCACTTCTAGAAATTTCTTCGTCATTCACTAACTGTGTTTTCTCAGGTGTGTTTCTAGCTGTGACTAAACTAAATCTAGTTGTCAGCAACTTTTAGATTTCAGTTTCAGGTCAGAGAGCTTCAGGGTTTCTTGGTGCATTTTTTTTATTAATAATGTCATGAGAGGAAGGAGGCTGGTGACAGAATGGCTGTTTATGGCTCCTATAACAAGTGAAAATGGGTCAACTGACTGATAAATAAACTACTGAGTGAATGGATGGATGAACAGACGAGTATCTGAGGAGATAGACATGGGTCTGGGTGGATAGATGGATGGACATGGTTGAACAAATGAACATATTTGAGGACAGCTATGTAGAAGGGAGATGTCAGATTTGTGTAAAGAAGGATTGTTCAGTGAATGGATGGGGGATAGATGGATATAAAGATGGACCAATGGTTGGATGGTAGGATGGATGGATGGATAAATGGCTTGACAGAATGGATGGATGTATGGATGATTGAATAAATATATGAATGAATGGATGGATGGATAAATTATTGTGTATATGAATGGATGGATAGTTGGATGGAGGAATGGATGGATGGATGGATAGATTATTGTGTATATGAATGGATGGATAAATGGATGGATGGATGGCTTGATGGTAGGATAAATGTATAGATGGAAGGAAGGATCTCTTGAAAGATGATTGAATAAATGTATCAAAAGACAGCTAAATGGATGGATGGATGGACAGATAAATAGATGGATGGCTTGATAGATGGCTGGATGGGTGGATAGTTGGATGGCTTGACAGATGGATGGATCATTGGATGGATGGATGGATGGATGGATGGATGGATGGATGGATAAATGGCTTGACGGAATGGGTGGATGCATGGATAATTTAATAAAAATATGAATGGATGGATGGATGGATAAATTATTGTGTATATGAATGGATGGATAGGTGGATGGAGGAATGAATGAATGGATGGATGGATGGATGGATGGATGGATGGATAGTTGGATGGCTTGGCAGATGGTTGGATCATTGGATGGATGGATGGATGGATAAATGGTTTGACGGAATGGGTGGATGCATGGATAATTTAATAAATATATGAATGGATGGATGGATGGATGGATGGATGGATGAATGGATAAATTATTGTGTATATGAATGGATGGATAGGTGGATAGAGGAATGAATGGATGGATGGGTGGATGGATGGATAAATTATTGTGTATATGAATGGATGGATAGGTGGATAGAGGAATGAATGGATGGATGGGTGGATGGATGGATAAATTATTGTGTATATGAATGGATGGATAGGTGGATGGAGGAATGAATGAATGAATGGTTGAACTAGAAGAACAAATGCATTACTAAAATCACGAGAGAGAAAAAACAGAGGGAACTGGTGAAGGAAGGACTGTTTATACTCCATGTTTTTTCTGTAAAATGTGTTCATTAAAATATAATTGCTGTGATATAAGTGGAATAAAACACTTGAGGACATGTCGTTACTGGATAATACTCAGATGGAGGGAGATTCACTCTGCTGCAGTATTTTCCCCTCTCATTACCCGGGTGTTGATTATTTTCATTCAGCAGCATGATTTTTATTCCCCGCTTGAAGTTCCAGCTGAAATGTCGTTAGAAAACCTCTTACTCTGTAGCACGTTACTGTAAATCCCACACAGAAAATGAATCGCCCACTTTCATTAATTAAAGTGCTAGTGTGTGTGTGTGTGTTTAGATTGTTGGTTGGCTGTAGACTGTAAAGTGAACTGAAAGTGAATGATGTCAGACCAGCTCCTTTCATCAACTTTAAATTATTAACAAGCCAGCAGGCACTTTTGCGCCAGCCAGATCTCCCTCTTTTTCTCCCTCATCCTCTCTTTGTCTTCGTCCTCTCCGTGCTTTCGCTTTTCGGTCCTCGTCCTAAGAGCACGTACTGCACCAGCGAGGGTCCGTCTCTCTCCTTTACGCACCATTTCTCTCCCACACACACATGCACACGACATACACAGACACACAAGTGCACGCGGAGATGCAGAGCGATAGAGAGAGGGAGGCAGAGAGACGAGAGCGAGAGAGCAGCCATTACCATGAGGACTGGTAGAGAGACTCCGGCACTAATGCAGCGGCGCTGAGAGCTTTTCTTTGACACCTCCGTCTTCCTGTTGTGGAATGCTTCCTCTCTCTTTCGTCCTCTCCTCCTGTTTTCCGTCAGGCAGCCACTCCTTCTTGCTAAGAGATGGCGAGCACAACAGCGCCGTGATACATGGCGGCCAGGTTAGTGTGGAACGAGGGAGTGAGGCTGAGTGTTGTTTTGATGCATCGAAATGATGTGTGTGTGTGTGTGTGTGTGTGTGATATGAGTGAAAGATAGGAAATGGTGCTTGGTTATTTTCGTGCTTAGATCTTGGCACCAATAGTGTGTGTGTGTGTGTGTGTGTGTGTTTGGGGATAAGTATGTGCCACACCCATGCTGCACTTTGGAATAATGAAGACACAACCCACATTTGGATCCACTGTTTTTTGTGTTCATTGCCCCTCCCACAGAAAACAGCTAGGGTCTTCTGCAGTGTGTGTGTGTGTGTGTGTGTGTGTATTTGTTTACTTGGTATTAGTTTGATATAGTGTCAGTATAATGACTCAGTAATGAATCAGTAAACAGACAGATCTGTGTATTGTGGAGGATGCAGTTGTGTTGGAGATGATACACGGATGCATACATAATAGGGATTTGCTTGATGTTCGTGCATAAATAATGAGGATTCGCCTGATGTTGATTGATATATAATGAGGATTTGCCCTTTCATGCAGGTGTCTTATATGTACAGACAGCCTCATACACAAAGCTTTTGTGTATACATTGTTTATATAGCCATACAATGTGTGTGTGTATGTGCTATTGTTTGTGTGTGTGTGTGTGAGAGAGAGAGACAGAGAGAGAGAGAGAGAGAGAGAGACCCTGGCAGATGGTCATGGTTCAGGAGCCAAAACTGCAGAGACAAGAAAGTTTGGAAGTTCCAAGCAGCATCTAATAGATAAGGTTATAAAGAGATGCTGTTTGGCTTGAGTGCTGCAGGTGTAGAAGTTGGATGGATGGGTGGATGGATGGATGGGTGGATGGATGGATGGATGGATGGATGGATGAATCGATGGATGGATTTATGGATTTATGGATGGATAGATGGACCATTGCATAGATAGTGGGATAGATTGATGGTCGTAGCTGTAGGATGGGTGGATGGATGGATAGATGGATAGATGGATGGATGGATGGATGGATGGATGGATAGATGGATGGATGGATGGAATCATAGGTGCATGAGTAGGATGGCCACAGATGAATGTATTGTTTGCCAGATGGAATGTTTGATCTGTGGTTGTGCAAACGGATGAATGGATTGATGGATGGATAGATGGACCATTGCATAGATAGTGGGATAGATTGATGGCCGAGGCTGTAGGATGGGTGGATGGATGAATGGATGGATGGATGGACGGACAGATGGATGGATAGATGGATGATAGATAGACATGTATGATGTATAGAGTCATGTATTGAGAAGATCTGTATGCTCCTCAGTTGTTGCTCTGATGCTTCCCCACAGCTTTAAGAGCCCCTCATTTGCTCTCTGTACGACCCACCGACCCAGACCCACACTTGCTATCATTTCTTTGTGTGTGTGTGTGTGTGTGTGTGTGTTCTCTGTGCTTATCCCTGTCTTGCACTCTTCAGCTGAAACTCTACTAAACCCACCAATTCTGCTGTCTGTTACCATAGAAACACCCTCACTTTTCAACTACAGCATACTACTATGTGTGTGTGTATGTGTGTGTGTGTTGTACATTTTGTGGCTTTATGGTGTAATCTTTATTGTGTAGCTCGTCTCCACACTCTGCAGGTCTAAGCCTCTTTCAGATTAGACGTATTTCTTTACAGCTGTAGGAAACTGTAATAGAAGCAGGCGTGTAAGTAGGTGGTCTCAGTGTCATGCTTTATGTAGTTAATATTTATCACCTTCCTCAATATGAGCTGTCCTACAGTCCATGGGTGACAGATGCTACAGGGACAAACGTGTGTGTGTGTGTATGTGAGAGAGAGAGAGAGAGAGAGATCTATCCCTGCTCCAGACAGACCTCATGTAGCAAGAATATCAATGCGCTCTGTTCTGTCTCTCACTATTACACATGCTTACAAAACAGAGAGTTCACAGCTCTTCACACACACACACACACACACACACATCCTTCCAGCTGTTGTAGTATTGTGTATGTAAACTACTTTCTATTATTACTGTTATTAAGTTTCATTTCAGTCATTATCACACTTCTTTATTTTTTATGTCATTTCATGAGTATAATTTAAACCATTTTTGTGATTGATTTCCATCACTGTAACAAAAATAAAAAGAAATCAGTATGTCCATGCTTCAAGGACTGCTGGACAACAACCGTTCTAGATTATCACATTTTATTTTATTCTGTTGCTTCAGAAATATTGGCACCCTTAGGTTTACCACAACAGAGTAACTTCAGTGTCATTGATAAATAACAGTGCTATTTTATGTCTTAGAAAGAATGACCTTCTATAAAAAAGTCGACATGAAGGAGCTGGTGGAGTTACTGATGATTGGCACACACACACCCACACACACACACACACACACACACACACTATATTGCCAAACGTTTTGGGAAACCCCTCCAAAATCATTGAATTCAGGTGTTGTTTTTCAGGGGTTGATCTCGGCCCCTTAGTTCCAGTGAAAGGAACTCTTAATGCTTCAGCTTCATACCAAGACATTTTGGACAATTTCATGCTCCCAACTTTGTGGGAACAGTTTGGGGATGACCCCTTCC
This sequence comes from Hemibagrus wyckioides, assembly GCF_019097595.1. Classification (NCBI taxonomy): domain Eukaryota; kingdom Metazoa; phylum Chordata; class Actinopteri; order Siluriformes; family Bagridae; genus Hemibagrus; species Hemibagrus wyckioides. Next base: position 25,490,001 of record NC_080713.1, read on the forward strand.
TGTTCCAACATGACTGCAGACCAGTGCACAAAGCAAGGTCCATAAATACATGGATGAGTGAGTTTGGTGTGGAGGAACTTCACAGAGTCCTGACCTCAACCTGATAGAACACCTTTAGGATGAATTATAGCGGAGACTGAGAGCCAGACCTTCTCGTCCAACATCAGTGCCTGACCTCACAAATACACTTCTAGAGGAATGGTCAAAAATTCCCATAATCACACTCCTAAACCTTGTGGAAAGCCTTCCCAGAAAAGTTGAAGCTGTTATAGCTGTAAAGGGCGGGACAACTCCATATTACATTCATGTGCATGTAAAGGCAGACGTCCCAAAACTTTTGGCAATCTAGTGTATGAACAACACAGTCAGTGTGTTCCTGTCTGTGAGCTGGTGAAATACTAGAGAGGTTTAGCGGGCATGTGATTCACTGGATGTGATGTAAGCAGTTACATAAGGTGTACTGAGTGGCTGATTCAGCTCTGAATGAAACTCAAGAAGGTGTTTACCATCTGTTGTGTTTGGGAGGGTTAGAATGAGCAACAGGGTTACAAAGCAGGCATGTGTGTGTGTGTGTGTATGTGTGTGTGTACACATATGTAGTGCGAATGAGGAGCCCAGAATGGAACTCTCTTAACATTATTTTAATGCTGTAGAGTGCATTACTCTACTTAGGATAAAATTATTGAATGTATCGTTTTGCATTATAATAAGAACAAAAATGCTCATTTTTCATACATGACTGATCTGTTAAAACTTTGCCACTAACTTTTTTGAGCAGACACCGATCAGGCATACAGTAACATTATGACCACCTGCCTAATATCGTGTCCCCCTTTTGCTGCCAAAACAGCCCTGACCCGTCCTGCACTCTGTATTCTGACACCTTTCTATCAGAACCAGCATTAACTTCTTCACCAATTTGAGCAACAGAAGCTTGTCTGTTGGATCGGATCACACGGTCCAGCCTTCTCTCCCCACGTGCATCAATGAGCCTTGGCCACCCATGACCCTGTCGCCGGTTCACCACTGTTCCTTCCTTGGACCACTTTTGATAGATACTGACCACTGCAGACCGGGAACACCCCACAAGAGCTGCAGTTTTGGAGATGTTCTGATCCAGTCGTCTATCCATCACAATTTGGCCCTTCGTCAAACTCGCTCAAATCCTTACGCTTGTCCATTTTTCCTGCTTCTAACACATCAACTTTGAGGACAAAATGTTCACTTGCTGCCTAATATATCCCACCCACTAACAGGTGCCATGATGAGGAGATCATCAGTGTTATTCACTTCACCGGTCAGTGCTCAGAACGTTATGCCTGATCAGTATATATACCATATACATTAAGTGTATGGTGTGATGCAGTGCATAAATGTAGATAATGTGTGGGAAATTTGTTAACATCAAGAATTTTTGTTTAGTTTCGTTTTTGTTGTTGTTGTTTAAATCTAGTATAGATTACAATCCTGTGATTTGGATTAGGGCTGGATCTAATATCAGGGCTGCTGTAGTAATCCACACCACTGTGATATAAATCAACTTTTTTTCCCCACAAAGCAAACCTATGAGCTTTGAAAACTTCCTTTATGTGTTTAGCTTCATTAAATTCAGACACCAGACATGACTTGGTTAATCAGCTACATTTAGGGACAGGAGTGACGACCCTTATCCTGAACCACTTACAGAGTAAAAGGGAATGATCTCTTTATGTCATTAGAGCTTAATATACTGTAGTGTTACAAAATACAGAACATTTGTGAAGAGTGTGTTCTGATGATTTCTCTCTCTCTCTCGCTCTGTTCTTCCTCTCTCTCTGCAGCACTGCCAGTAACTCAACCCGGAGCAGTCCCGCTTGCTCTCCGGTGTTGCGGAAGCGCTGTCGCTCGCCCACGGTGCCGAGCCTGGAGGGAGAGAACATGGTGGAGAAGGGCTCTGAACACTCCGACACCTCCAAGTCGCCCTCTACCCCAGAGCAGCTGGTCACTCGGACATACTCGGCTCAGTCCACGCGCAGCGGCTCTAAAAACTCCAAGGTGAGGAGGTGTGCTTGTGCAGACAGATCACATAGATCCTCTCTTCCAGAGGAGTGTAGAAGCTCCATCTATATAAATATCTAATAAATGAAGAAGAAAAAAACATGTCTATGTACCTGCACATAGACATGTTTTTTTTTTTGTCCACTCTTAGTTTTTCTTTTCATCCATTCATTCATTTATTATTATTGTGTACAGTGTCAACACACCCCAGACACCTGACCCTTCTGTGTGCCTTAACCTATTAGCCCTGCACTTATTATCCTTATTACCCATAATCCACTTTCTGCCCTTTATCTCCAGCGTAAAGTGAAAACACTTCTGTCCTGAAAGTGTACCCATGTCCGAAAACCTTCATCCATAAGTTCCAAAGTTGTTTATCTGTGAATAATAATAATAATAATAATAATAATAACAATAATAATAATAATATCATCAGAATGCTGGCTTCCACATTACATTACAGAACTGAATTTACTCACCCTGGTCATCTGTGTCCAGCTGAACTGAAATGATATTCTGTACTACTTCAGTTCTGAATATTTGACCGTTTGAACCTGATAATATGCAAGCAGAGTGCAGGACCAATACGGCTACTGATTGCATGGGACTAGCAGGTGAAGCAATCAGCTCGAGTGGTGTCTTCTAATCAGAGTCATATAAAATCTCACCCACTGACCCAGTTACAGTCTGGACTTCCAGAAGAAAATAATACTGCTTTTAATGTTAGCATAATGCCAGATAAGCTTAACAATATAGCAATAATGTGAAAGAATTTTAAAGTGTAAATAGAGAGAGATGGACAAAATGATTGGGGGCTGATTGGGGGCTGATTGGATGGATGGATGGACGGATGGATGGGATGGATGGAGTGAAGGCTGGATAAATGTATAGAAGGAGAGATCATTTGATGTATTGAAAGCTGGCTAGATGGATGGATGGATGGAGGGAGGGAGGGAGGGAAGGCTGAATAAATGAATAGAAGGAAAGATAATTGGTTGTATGGAAAGCTGGCTAAATGAATGGTTGTGTTAATATGGATGGGTGGATGGATGGATGGATGGATGGATGGATGCTAGCTAAAAAGATAAATAGGTGGATGGATGGATGGAATGGAAGTCTGGATAACTGTATAGAAGGAGAGATAATTGGCTGTATGGAAGGCTGGCTAAATGAATAGATGAGTAAAGATGGCTGAAGGGATGAATTGCTGGGTAAAAAGATAAAAAGGTAGATAGACAAATGGATGGATGGATGGTTTGAAGACTATGTAATTGGATTAACAGGTGTGTGGATGGATAAATAAACAGACAGAGAAGAGCATGATTGGATAGATGGATGGGTTAATGGATGGAGGGAGAGAGGGGAAACCTGTGTGGAAGGATGGATGTTAAGTGCCATAAACTAATCCTGTCATCTTCTATGCTTAACTTTCTTTTAAGCTTTAGTTCTTCTTTTTTTCTTTATCTTTATTTCCTTTGCCTCCTTATTCAGTGTCAGGCTTTGACGGTCAAATCTCTGTGATATAACAGTGACTCTTTGCTTTCTCTTGCACTTTGTCTTGTTGTCATTCTGTTTTTCTGTTGCATTTTTTTCTGATTTCTTTCTTCTCCTCCTCGCTGCATGCTAGTCTCACAAGCGACTGTCCAAAGTAAGCATTTCTCTTTTCCATTGTTTGTTTATGTGTGCTTCATTATACGCTTGTGTGGATGCATACAAATGGCTGCTAGTTAAATTTGTTGCATTACAGCACACACACACACACACACACATACACTGTATGTCTATGTGAATGTGTATTCTGTGTTTTATGTGTGTGTGTGTGTGTGTGTGTGTGTATACTGCATTTCTGTCATTGTATTCATATAATAAATTCCCCCTTAAGATTACAATTTCTGGGTTGAGGTCAGGACTGTGAAGTTCCTCCACACCAAACTGTCTTTATGGACCTTGCTTTGTGCACTGGTGTGCAGTCATGTTGGAACAGGAAGGGGTCATCCCCAAAGTTGTGAGAATGAAATTATCCAAAATGTCTTGGTATGAAACTGAAGCATTAAGAGTTCCTTTCACTGGAACTAAGGGCCCGAGATCAACCCCTGAAAAACAGCATAAAAATGTTTTTGAGCCTACAAAGATCAGCTTTCTGATCCATTCGAGCTACAGTATGTACTGTGAATCCCTGTGTATGTTGTTGCTATAGAAACAATTACATATTTAGAGCCAGTGCATTAACATAAACATCTGAATCGAATTGCAATCAGCAGAGCTGCTGTTCAAGAAAGTTAATCAACCCTTTCTGACCAAATTAATGGAGACTTCAGCAGCGCTGTGGTATAAACGCAGGTTGTTCAGTCGTGGGCGGGCTTTTCCTTAGTGTAGCGTTTTCTCAGCGTTCAGTACAACACAGATGCTTCTGAAGCGCAGTGCGGTTCTCTTCAGCGGATTTCCACCATCACATCAACACACACAGAGTTTCCACCCACCTCCAGCTCCAGCCTTCCAGCTCAGCATAACACACATTCGCTTCATACCTCTCTTTCATTCTTAATCATTTCTACCTAGCCTGTTTGCGCTGGCTCTCTCTCTTTACACTCCCTTCTTTAAGTGCTGCGTACATCATGTTCCATGCTGTATGTGTTCGTAAATCACGCCTGTCACTGTCACTGCTTTTAACAGCCACTCTTTCTCTTTTCTGCTGTCTGTTTGCTTCATCCTGTCTTCACATCACCTTCGCAGTATGACAGACTAAACCTCATCAAAGTAAGCATGGCTTTTTCAATCATTTCAGTTCATTTCCATACGCCACTGTCTTACAGTAGATCCGAACAGTGAGGAAATTCGAGTTTATTAGTGCCGCAAGTTTGTTCGAGGAGGCTGACCTGAAACATGCCAAGAGAATTAGCCAGGCTGGAACGTGAAGAAGTAGAAAATTATAACCTGAACTCATACACTAGGGTTTGAACACTGTAACACTGATATCTGTATTTATTGAACTCTTCAAATAGTCTTTTTATGTTCATGTAGATTCAAACATGAAGTCTACATGGCCTAAACAGTCGTTTATCGTTTTATTATCTGACTACGCACACAGAAACACTGTAAAACACCAGATTTAGGAATGAAAGCACTGTCTCTGACCCTTCCTCAACCTCCACTAAATCATTCAAGTTAATGATGTACATTTTGTAATGGATTTAGTTATAGTGGTACCTCGGTGTTCGAACTTAATTCGTTCCAAAAGTCTGGTCGAATACCGATTTGGCTGAAAAGCGAATTATTTGTTCCCATAGGACATCATGTAAAACGAATGAATCTGTTTCAACTCGATAGTTTGATCTCACTTCAGAACTTTCCTCTTGGCAACACTGATGCCTGATTTCCCCTTTTTTGGAAACATGGCTACTGAAATTATACCACAAAAGACAGCGTGGAGTTATAACACAAGCACTCACAGATGATGCTTTCAGAACAGATGATCTGTGTAAACTGCTTCATCTCTATTGTCTACACCAGGGCGTCACTAGGACATCTTTAGGGGGGCTTTAGTCCCCCTAACATTTCTACTCAGGCCCCCTAAATATTCTGCGATTCTCCATAAACTGTACACAAATTCGTGATCGCCTCAGTCCCCTTTACGTTAAGAGACTTTGGCTCCTCCCCGTCTTTCAGCACGTTCTTCAATCCGCAGACCGCGGTGGATCAGAGGACAAGTGTGTGTGTGTGTGTGATCAGGAAGACTTGGTATTTGGCTTGTTCAGTACTTAAATGTTGTACACATCTATGCAATAAAGTGGAATGCTGCAATTCGTTTACCATCCTACCATGTTAGCCAAACCTTTATTTTATTTTATTTTATTTTATTTTATTTTATTTTATTTTATTTTATTTTATTTTATTTTATTTTATTTTTGTTTTATTTTATTTTATTTTATTTTATTTTATTTTATTTTATTTTATTTTATTTTATTTTATTTTATTTTATTATTTATTTAGTTTTTACTATTATACCCTCATTGGGGACTGAGCCCCCCTTAAATGAAAATCCTAGAATCACCCCTGGAGTGCGGTCACCATAGTTCTTTTCAGGTCGGGACGAACACAGAAATTTTTTTTCGAAAATTGTGTCAAAAATACAGTTCACGTTAACATTCATTGGAATTTTGTTCAGAATGTTGATATTTGTTGCAATCCTGTATGAACCAAGAACCGGCGTTCCTGACGGTCGAGTCGTACACCGGAAATATTTTCGTACACCGAGGTCAATTCAAAAATACAAATCGAATACCGAAAATTTGAACACAGGGGTGATCGAGGACCGTGGTTCCACTGTAGTCCCATTAGTTACATGACATATCTTAACTACCATGACCCTGACCAGGTGTTTTTTTTCTATTAAAGATGAATTAAATACGTTACACAAAGCCACACATTCCTGTTAACAAACCCAGACGTTATTTTTCTCTCTGAGGTTTGTATCTTTCTGCACGCTTTATCCCCTCCTCCTGTATGATCCCAGTCCTGATACACACCTCTAGTCTCAACCAGATGCCTTGTGAATCTTTCTGACAAAAAAAAAAAAAACCCGGAAAAAATAGGAACCTTCCTCCTACTCGTATCTATATTTGTATCTGTTTAGAAAAGATGATCTGTACATTCTGAATAATGTATTCATGTTTCGGTCAGTATTGTACTCGAAACCATAATCTATACTGTAATTAGGAAGCTGTACAAAACTGTCACATCATTCACAAGACACAAAAAGGACAACAGTTTGTGTCCCAAATGACGCGCTACACACTGTGCACTTACACTCACTCTTCCATCTAGTGTGTGAAGTTCCAGAAGTGTCTTAAATGTCACACTAACACTTTTCCTAAACGAACCCATTTGATGGCCGACATCAAACACACGTAACACAAAGCCGCTAACTTCAGAGTATAAATATTGAGAATTTTTAAAATGTTATTAAATAAATCACACAGTCTGAGCTAAAGACATTTCTAAAACAGCGCCATCAGAGTGTAGTCGGCCATTTTGAATTTTTTGTCTAATCCAGCGTTAGCGCCTGGTAGCCCCGCCCCCTTCCTCTATGCTGCGAGTGATGAGTGCAACACCGCTAACTTTAGAGTGTGAATATTGAATTTTTAAAATGTTAATAAATAAATCATACAGTGTGAGCTAACTTAATAGACATTTCTAAGATGAGCTAACCATCGGAGTGTCGTCGACCATTTTGAATTTTTTGTCTAATCCAGCGTTAGCTCCTGGTAGCCCCGCCCCCTTCTTCCATGCTGCGAGTGTTGAGTGCAACACCTCTAACTTTAGAGTGTGAATATTGAGAATTTTTAAAATGATAATAAATAATTCACACATAATTCACCAACTTAAAAGACATTTCTAAGACGTCCATCTTGACCATCAGAGTGTCATCTCTGACAGTGTTTTTTTTCTAATCCAGCGTTAGCTCCTCGTAGCCCCGCCCCCTTTCTCTATGTAAGAAAAGCTGCATGAAGTGTCCAACATTCAGCACTTATTAAATGGCTTAAAAAGTATCTGTAATTATTTGTAAAGTTTAGAAGTATAGTATCGTCTCAAATGAAACACTAAATTTTTGTTTTTACTAATCCCAAATATATGCTGTTTCCCAGTCAATTGCACAAATCAGTGTGCCGCTAACGTAATTGTTAACGTAACTCCTGGTAGCTCTGCCCCTGGTAGCCCCTTCCCTCCTGGTAGCTCCACCCCCTATATAAGAAAAGCTGCGAGTGTTGAGTGCATGATGTGTCCAACATTCAATACTTTATTTTTCAGTTTACTAAGTACATGAAGGTGCTTCTTGTTGGAATATGCGATTTGGGACGCAGCTAATAAGTACACAGTCTCGTGTCATTCCTTTTCGGCTGAATCTCATTCCTGTTTTTAGTTAAGGAATCTCTTTTAAAAACGTAGAGAAAATCAGTGTTCAGCTCTACAGGACCCTGAACACCAGTCTAGCTTCCTTTGCTCAGTGTGTCGCTGTGTCTCTCATAAACATATGCACACTCACATTGTCTCTCTCTGCATCAAATAGCAGGTTTGCTTCCAATCTCTCTCTCTCTCTCTCTCTCTCTCTCTCTCTCTGTATCTCACCTCGTTTCCACTGACACGCTGCCAGAGCTCCTGTCAGAGGAAACCAGCCCACGCTTCCATCACTTCAGGATCCAAACCATTACACAGTGAGACATTAGACTGGGATCCAGTACTTTAATCCTCAGGAGTTTACTTTGTTCTTTAAAGTTTAATTTCCGGGGTTTCTTTCCTTCCAGTGTCAGAAGTCAGGAGCGTTATTATTATTATTACAGCTGGGTCGTATGATAATGTGAATTTCAGCACTGTGAGTTTTGTCAAAACTTTTAGTTTCGATTCACTACACAACTTTTAGCATGTGTGATGAAAATTGAGGTTGTTGCCATGGTAACAGCATGACACAGCTTCAATGTTCTTGATGTCTCTGGTTATGGGTTCTAGACAAGCAGCTTTCTTTCCGTCTCTTTCTCTCTCTCTTTCCCTCTCTCTCTCATTTTCAATCTCTCTCTCTCTCTCCCTCTATTTCTCTTTGTCTCCATTGCCCTCTTTTTCTCTCTCTTTTCCCCTTTCTCTCTTTCTCTTCCCCCTCTCTCCCTTTCCCACTCTCTTTCTTCCCCCTCCCTCTCTTTCTCTTTCCCCCTCTCTCCCTCTCTCTCTCTCTTTCTCGCTCTCTTTCTTTCCCTCTCTCTCTCTTTCTCCTTCCCGCTCTCTCCCTTTCCCTCTCTCTTTCTTTCCCTCTCTCTCCCTCTTTCTCTTTCCCCCTCTCTCCCTTTCCCGCTCTCTTTCTCTTTCCCTCTCTCTCTCTCTCTCTCCCTCTATTTCTCTTTGTCTCAGTTGCTCTCTTTTTCTCTCTCTCTTTTCCCCTTTCTCTCTCTCTTCCCCCTCTCTCCCTTTCCCACTCTCTTTCTTACCCCCTCCCTCTCTTTCTCTTTCCCCCTCTCTCCCTTTCCTGCTCTCTTTCTCTTTCCCTATCTCTCTGTCTCTCTTCCCCATCTTTTTCCTACTCTCTCTCTCTTTCCCTCTCTCTCCCTTTCTCTCTCTTATTTTCACTCTCTCTCTTTCCCTCTTTCTCTTTCTATCTCTCACTCTCTCTCCTTTTCCTCTCTCTCTCTCTCTCTCTCTCTCAGCCAAATTACTCTGCAAGATGACTTTGTGTGTGTGTGTGTGTGTGTGTGGAAAAGAATCTAGGACAAGACACAAGCTAAATAAAAAAGTATGACCTACTCCTGTGCTACTGTATGTATTGATGTATACACACTGATACTCAAATGTTTAGTACACATGCATATTCTCCTCATCTTCTCATTCTCCTCATTGTTTCATTCTCTTTATTCTCCTCATCGTCTCATTCTCTTCATCTTACTCTCCTCATTCTCCGCATCAACTCCTCATTCATCTCCTCATTCTCCTTATCTCCGCATCTTCTCATTCTTCTCATCATTTAATTCTCTTCATCATCTCATTTTGTATTATCTTCATCTTCTCATTCTCCTCATCTCCTCATTCCCATCATCTTCTCACTTCTTCATTATCTTCATTTTCTCACTCATCTCCTCATTCTCCTTATCTCCTCATCTCCACATTCCCCTCATCTTCACATTCTCCTCATTGTCCTCATCTCCTCATCTCCACATTCTCCTCATTGTCCTCATCTCCACATGTGATTCTCCTCATCTCCACATTCTCCTCATCTCCACATTCTCCTCATCTCCACATTTTCCTCATCTCTACATTCTCCTCATCTCCACATCTTCTTCTCCTCATCTCTACATTCTCCACATCTCCATATCTCCTCATCTCCACATCTTATTCTCCTCATCTCCACATTCTCGTCATCTCTACATTCTCATCTCCTCATCTCCGTATCTCCTCATCTCCACATTTTATTCTCCTCATCTCCACATTCTCCTCATCTCTACATCTAATTCTCCTCATCTCCACATTCTCTTCATCTCCACATCTTATTCTCCTCACCTCTACATTGTCCTCACCTCTACATTCTCCACATTCGCGTCATTCTCCTCATCTCCACATTCTCCTCATCTCCACATCTCCTTATCTCAACATCTTATTCTCCTCATCTCAACATCTTATTCTCCTCATCTCCACATTCTCCTCCTCTCCTCATCTCCTTATCTCCACATCTCCTCATCTCCATATCTTATTCTCCTCATCTCCACATTCTCCTCATCTCCACATCTCCTTATCTCAACATCTTATTCTCCTCATCTCAACATCTTATTCTCCTCATCTCCACATTCTCCTCCTCTCCTCATCTCCTTATCTCCACATCTCCTCATCTCCATATCTTATTCTCCTCATCTCCACATTCTCCTCATCTCCACGTTCTCCTCATCTCCACATTCCGCAATTTTTCTTCATCTCCTTATCTGCTCATTTTCCTCATCTTCTCATGCTACCTCATTTTCATCTCCTCCTTCTCCTAATATACATCCACTTAAATGTAAGATTTATGGAAGATGTCTGATGTCTCCAGTGTTACCCATGGTGCTTTCCAGTTTTATCAGTAGCATGAGGAGTATGAGGAGATAACAGGAACTACATGTTTCATGGACACACATTATACTTAACTACAAACTTATCACCAAAAAAATGATAATAAAACTATTATTATTGTTATAGGAAAATATTCATCTTCAGGGTGATGACAGAAGCTCTGCTTTGCGTAGAGCCGCATCACACCAACCTGTCTTTGATTAATTTCCTCCATGCCCCATGTGTTTTATTTCTTCATTAAGACACTGTATGTCCACTTGTGTGTTTAGTTCCATTCTTAATGTGCTGATGGACGCAGCTGGGTTTCTGAGGGTCAGCAGAAATATACACACTGTGTTACAGAGGTTCTTTTCATATAGCGCTGATGTTATGGCACCCTCTAGTGGCATTATCACTACTGTGGGGAAAGTGTGTGTGTGTGTGTGTGTGTGTGTTTGTCTGAGAGAGAGAGAGAGAGAGAGAGAGAGAGAGAGATGTTTGTAAATGGGAACTCGGAAAGAAAAAAACTGTTGTATGACTTTACAGTGCTGAACTTTAGACTGTGTGTGTGTGTGTGTGTGTGCTTTTTATAGAAGCTGCGTCACTCTCACACTTGTTTTTCTCTCTGTCTCTTTCACAGAAAAGTCAGAGCTGGTACAATGTAAGTAATAATTTTCGTTTTTCAAGGGTGTGTGTGTGTGTGTGTGTGTGTGTGATGTTTGTGTGTGTGCACACCTCGGGTTTTCTCTTAACATTGACAAAGTGATAGCATAATGTTTTTTGGTACTCCCACATTTACAGCAGTGTTGTGGAATTCTCAGAATTTAATAATTAACCATAGAAATGGACTCAGAGTGTTTGTGTGTGTGTGTTTTTGTATGTTTGTGTGTATGTGCGTTTGCACGTGTGTGTGTATATTTCCGTGTGTGTGTTAGTGCCTGTGAGTGTGTGTGTGTGTATATGTGAATTTGCATGTGTATGAGTGGCTGTGAGTGTGTGTGTGTCTGTGAATGTTTGTGTTGCCGGTGAGTGTGAGTGTGTATTTCCGTGTGTGTGTGATTGTCTGTGAGTGTGTGTGTGAGTGCCTGTGAGTGTGTGTGTCACTTTATTCGTGTGTGTGCATGTTTGTGTATTGCTGGTGTGTGTGTGTGTATATATGTGTGTTTTCAGTATATATGAGCCACATGCCACTAGGTGGAGCTGCTGTACTGTACTGCAGATCTTCATGCACCTTCACGTGTTCTGGTTTTATTTCCTCTAATCCTCCTCTCCCTCTTTCCTCTTTCTCCTGGTAACATTTAGCTTTCAGGTTACTTTAACTGACTAATTATTTAACACTTAATTAACATGAACAGACCGTGACACCGTTACTATGAATGTTGCTGTTCTTTCGCCTGCTCCCTGTTCAGGGACGCCACAGTGGATCATTTGGGTCACATGTATCGATTTGGCACAGTTTTTCACCGGATGCCCTTCCTGACGCAGCCCTCCCATTTAACCCAGGCTTGGGACCAGCACTGAGAGTTAATACTTCAGTGGCTGTGTTAGCTTCCAGCAATGATCCTACCTCTAGATTTTACACTTTAAGCAGTGACCATACAGTTAACCAGTAAAATTCAGCCTCCATGTTCAGCTTTTGTTAGCACCAAGCTAGCAGCTAGCTTATGAGTGACATGTATATGCTTCAGTTTTATAGAAGTTCTACGTCTCTGTGTTGATTAGTCTTAAATAAATATTTGCATGTACAGTGTAACCGATTTAAAGTTAGAGTTGGTCAGAGCAGAATGTAGCATTAATACAGTGTTACCTCACTGTTAGCATTGCTTATGTTAGGCTAATGCTACTTATAACATTTCTTAATGTTACTTAATGCAGTAAATGATGTCACATACAGTATATTGACAAACGTTTTGGGACACCCCTCCAAATAATTGAATTCAGGTGTTGTTTTTCAGGGGTTGATCTCGGCCCCTTAGTTCCAGTGAAAGCAACTCTTAATGCTTCAGCTTCATACCAAGACATTTTGGACAATTTCATGCTCCCAACGGATGACCCCTTCCTGTTCCAACATGACTGCACACCAATGCACAAAGCAAGGTCCATAAAGACATGGATGAGTGAGTTTGGTGTGGAGGAACTTCACAGAGTCCTGACCTCAACCTGATAGAACACCTTTGAGATGATTTAGAGCAGAGACTGTGAGCCAGGTCAAAACTGGGACATCTGCCTTTACATGCACACATGAATGTAATATGGAGTCGGTCCACCCTTTACAGCTATAACAGCTTCAACTCTTCTGGGAAGGCTTTCCACAAGGTTTAGGAGTGTGTTTATGGGAATTTTTGACCATTCCTCTAGAAGCGCATTTGTGAGGTCAGGCACTGATGTTGGATGAGAAGGTCTGGCTCACAGTCTCCACTCTAATTCATCCCAAAGGTGTTCTATCAGGTTGAGGTCAGGACTCTGTGAAGTTCCTCCACACCAAACTCACTCATCCATGTCTTTATGGACCTTGCTTTGTGCACTGGTGTGCAGTCATGTTGGAACAGGATGGGGTCATCCCCAAATGTCCAAAATGTCTTCAAATGCTGAAGCATTAAGAGTTTATTTGGAGGGGTGTCCCAAAACTTTTGGCAATATGGTGTAAGTGAACTATATGGTGTAAAGTGTTAGATTGTGTGTGTGTGTGTGTGTGTGTGTGAGATTGTGGGCGATGATGATCTCCCATGGCACTGAGTGTTTCTGTGATTACAGCTCAACCGTCCACAAATGAGTTCTGAGCCCACAACCATGAAACCACCAGCTGCTGTGATGTTTATCATTTCTAAAAGCTGCGTTGAGAAAAAATTCATATAGAAGCATGACCTAGTTAACAGTAGGCGTGGCTTAGGACCATTGCACCTCACAGCGTTTTTAAAGATGGATTATACTTCATTTTAACTCTGCTGATGTGTAGGCAAGATGGCTGCCGTGTGTATCCTGTGATTTGCAGTGTATCTTGTGGATGTCCTGTCATACCTGTGGGGTGTCCACAACTGACTAAGAAACTCACCTGCTGTACTAGACTGTTAGTGATTACTAACACTGTTATGTTTAGTATTTGACCTTATAGTCTGTATATCTACCGAAATTCTATTTTGCGTCTTCTGGATTTACTAGATTTTGAAGCTATGCTCTATTTTCTGATTTAAGACGCAGTTCATGACAACAGTCACGACGACGGCGGAAAAATCAGCAGAGATTATCAGACTTTATGACAACAATGTGCAGGTTCACCTAAACATTTGGACATACAGGGATGTTTTGGCTCTGAGGCCTTTAATTCTCCAGATGTGCATAAAATACACAGGAGATGGTGTGAACAATGACGCAAAGAAAATACAACAGATCAGTAGACCTAGTGACTGTCTGTTAGATTGTTTTGCCACTCATATGTATTATTATATACATATATTATTATACTCAAAGTATTATTTTGCTAGCAACCTAGACAATACGCCATGTGTTCTTATTCAGATAGATAGATAGATAGATAGATAGATAGATAGATAGATAGATAGATAGATAGACAGACAGACAGACAAATAGATAGATAGATAGATAGATAGATAGATAGATAGATAGATAGATAGATAGATAGATAGATAGATAGATAGATACACACATAGATAGATAGATAAATAGATAGATAGATAGATAGATAGATAGATAGATAGATAGATAGATAGATAGATAGATAGATAGATAGATAGACAAGCAGACAGACAGACATACAGATACATACACACACACACAGATAGATAGATAGATAGATAGATAGATAGATAGATAGATAGATAGATAGATAGACAGACAGACAGACAGACAGATAGATAGACAAGCAGACAGACAGACATACAGATACAGACAGACAGACAGACAGATAGATAGATAGATAGGTAGGTAGGTAGGTAGGTAGATAGATAGATAGATAGATAGATAGATAGATAGATAGATAGATAGACAGACAGACAGACATACAGATACATACACACACACACACACATAGATAGATAGATAGATAGATAGATAGATAGATAGATAGATAGATAGATAGATAGATAGATAGATAGATAGATAGACAGGCAGACAGATACATACACACACACATAGATAGATAGATAGATAGATAGATAGATAGATAGATAGATAGATAGATAGATAGATAGATAGATAGACAGACAGACAGACAGACAGGTAGGTAGGTAGGTAGGTAGGTAGATAGATAGATAGATAGATAGATAGATAGATAGATAGATAGATAGATAGACAGACAGACAGACAGACAGACAGACAGACAGACAGACAGGTAGGTAGGTAGGTAGGTAGGTAGGTAGGTAGATAGATAGATAGATAGATAGATAGATAGATAGATAGATAGATAGATAGATAGATAGATAGATAGATAGATAGATAGACAGGCAGACAGACAGACAGATACATACACACACACATAGATAGATAGATAGGTAGACAGGCAGACAGATACATACACACACACATAGATAGATAGATAGATAGATAGATAGATAGATAGATAGATAGATAGATAGATAGATAGATAGATAGATAGATAGATAGATAGATAGATAGATAGATAGATAGGCAGACAGATACATACACACACACATAGATAGATAGATAGATAGATAGATAGATAGATAGATAGATAGATAGATAGATAGATAGATAGACAAATGTGTGCACACGGATGTGAGTCAGACAGATGACTTTATTGGAGTGTCATGCTGGCTGCTCCTGGTACCAGCCACGGAGAGCTCTTTTTGTTTGTCCTTACAGTTAATGAGTAACTAACTTTACACATTTGTCTCCCAACACGACACAAACTCAAACTGCGGACACTCCCACACAGAGCATCACCTCAAAGATAAACCCGGACTTGCCGAGGAATCCTTAATATTCGCTTCATACGAGTTTAGTTTTGAATGAGCTGTGTTTTATCTGAAGAGACACTCGAGCAGCTCAGTGGAATGACCATCACAGGAATTTTATCAACTCCAGAGAAGACTTCTCATTCTTCTCATCCATTGCGCTAAACCCGAGAGCTACGACTGTTTGCAAAGAGAGACGAAAGAGACAAAAAGATTTGAATTTCTCCTGTCGGGTTTTGCTTTGCATACTGGGACTCATTCATGCTGGGAATACCAGAGGTCACATGACTCATTATCGGTTATCTTCGGCTTCCAACCTGAGAGAGTGTGGACATAGAATTTGAAGCTGGTGTGAAGAAGCAGGTGTAGAAATCGAGATCAGAACACGGCCGGAGCATTTCTGAGCTTTGTAGGAATTCGCAGCTGCTGAATGCGGTAGAACGTGTTTCCTTCTTGGAGAACCAGCAGTATCAGTATCGGGTGCTTTTGAAGGCCGTACGAGAGCTGAGCAGTCCCCCAACCTGAATTTGCAGAAGATTACTCTGTAACTCGAGACAGGAGACAAAGAGAAAATAGACCAGACTTGAAAGAAGAACTATAAAGGGTTTCCGCCAAGTCAAGGAGGAGATGAATGAGAGTTGGTGCTTCAGGGCACTCACACGCTCACCCAGCGAGAAGAAAAACAAACAAGCATAATAACAGATCTGTCTGCTGGGGTTACTGTAGGCCATTGGCCACCGATTATGTTAGTGTGTGTGTGACAAACACTGGAATCATGTGGCACTAGTCAGCACAGACTAGTACACTTGCACACAGAGGAGGATCCTCCAGAGCAGACTGTAAGATCAGGTAGCTCTCAGCTCTCCTCTCTATACACTCCACACTCTACTTGGACTAATCAGAAGGCTGGCTAGCATTTTGAACCTGCGTCCTGAAAGATATCTTGACCTGCTTTAGTGGTGCTTGAAGGTTATGATGGAAGGTTCTCAGAGGGACTGGGAAATTTTGCTGGAGCTGGAGGAAACTCTTGGCAGGTTGCTGTTTCATGGCTCAGATTTGGCATACAGCCTGCCATGGAGCTCCACGGAAACTCAGTCAGAGGAGGAAGACGAGGATGAAGAAGACGAGGACATCCCAGCTGTGAGTTGCCAAATTGTTGAGGTTTGGCGTAAAGGTGTAGAAGGTGGAGAGGGATTTTTACAGAAGGGTCACTATTATGTGTGATTTTAATTGAAAGGGTTTGGGTGATGGAATGGACAGTGGTGTTTTAATTGATGGTCAGTGTACCATGAGAGGTTTAGATGGAGGTGCTGTGCAGGATTTAGTTGGTGTGAAAAGGACACCATTAAGTACTGGTCATGTAGAGGAAAAGGTCACAGTGTGGCCACTTGTTTTATGGTCATAGTGTGGCCACTCCAAGCATGGAGTATAAAATCTTTGAGAATCCATTTCACTAAAATAATACAGGTTTACTAAAAACCCACCAAACTCCAACATCTAATATATATCCAGCAATATCTCTCCTGAGATACCAGCTTATTATAATCCGAGTCTAGCGACAGTTGAATGAGTCAATAAATATTTAGGTGCCACATAAAAATGTTCTGAATGTTTCAGCTCATTCTCAAAGCCTGTACAGTTAGGCCTTCCACATACAGGAGGACTTTTGTCTAAGAGGTACATCTGCGTTCATGTTTTACCAGCCTACTAACTTTCTCACTGTCTTGTTTGGCAAGAACACCACAAAAAATCTGAAACGACTGGAATTGCAGAACCTTTTTACAGTATTTGTTCCATGAGAACAGGACCTGTAGCATTCGATCTCATGTCAGTCTCATCCCAAGGCTTGAGGTCACAAGAATTTTGCTGATCGGCTATAATGTAGTGTGTAAATGTATAAAGAACCAGCGTTCTTATCATTCCTGTCTGTTACAGAGTTACTGACTATTGATTAGCTTGAAGGTGAAATGTTTAATTATTTATAAAAGAATTCAAGATCTTCGATTTTCTTTTTCTTTCAGGGGATTCACACACACACAAAAAAAATGTTTAGATAAGATTACAGTAGGCAGCGGTTTGCCGTTCACATGTTCCACCAGTTGATGCACCTACAGATGTTATCTCAGCTCTGAGTCATCATGACATTTCCAAAGGGCAACTCCTGTGATAACCCTTACGGACGTTTGTGTGCTGACTAGAAAAGATGATGTTTAATGGAAGCACCTGGGGTCATGCTGTTAATCAGCGACAAGGTGGTGTGATGCGGCCTGACATGAAGCCAAGTTGCTCTTTAAACCCCGGAGTTGATTATTTTCCTATTACAGCATGGCTTCCTGTTGTGCCATTTCTTATTTATTAACGAAAGGCGTGTCATGCTTTTTATCCATTTACTTGTTTTGGAGCTTCCTATTATTGCGGACATTAAAGCAGCTATAAACATCACGTCCATATCCAGACATCTTCATCTGTTTAAGTGGAGAGTCTGATATAGAAGCGGTTACTATGACAACGATGGTGTATTAGAATACATATTAATATAGGCCAGTCGAGACTACCAGGATTAACCGTCACCTTTCGACCAATCACATGTGAGAATTCAACAGCGCTGTCATCTAACGTAGAATAACATGAACACATATTTACGATGCATAAGGTTTCGAGTTGTGAAGCTCAGAAAGTTATCTTAGCCCTGTTAGTTAGCTTATTTTCCTAGCTTTTGAATTTCTCTGCAAGGGAACAGGGTTGAGTTCAGTGCCTGAGTTTAGTGCGTCTTGTCATGTCCGTTTCTCGTGCAGGTTCTCAGCCCCACCTATAAGCAGCGAAATGAAGACTTCCGGAAGCTCTTCAAACAGCTCCCGGATACAGAGCGCCTCATTGTGGGTACGTACGGTAGACACGCACTCTGAGAAATACTTTTAACCTACTCACGTAAGCAATTACCAACAAAATGAATATAATCCTGTTAGTAAGCGTTAAGCTTTGACCTTTGACTCTTTTTAGACTACTCCTGTGCTCTGCAGAGGGACATCCTCCTGCAGGGAAGACTCTACCTCTCCGAGAACTGGATCTGTTTCTATAGCAACATCTTTCGCTGGGAGACACTAGTACGAGTCTTTCTCATTCGATCTAAAACGGATTACGGTTACGTAACGGTTAGTAATGCAGTAATTCATCCCAGAGTGTTTGACATGAGTGTGTTTGTGTTTGTGTTTGTGTGTGTGTGTGTGTGTATGTGTGTGTAGCTGACAGTGCGTCTGAAGGATATCTGCTCCATGACAAAGGAAAAGACGGCACGTCTCATTCCCAATGCCATCCAAGTATGCACAGACACGGAGAAGGTAACACCAGGACTCGGGTCTATAATCACCGTGATCACTAGCATGCATGAGTTATCTGTTGAGAGGAGGAGTTATCTGTTGGTCAAAGTTGGTCAGTATATCCAAGTACATATTTAGAATATTTTAGTATATAAGTGTTGTTATAATAAGTAAATGTTATAGTAAGTTCAATTTATGCAAATATCTGGCTGTTCTGCATATTTGAGCTTACGTACCAGAAAATCTCATATACAGGGTTGAGGGTTTGAGCCCTACGTTGGGCGAGGGGCGCTTTTAGGCCAATGGTTAAGGCTCTGTTTCATTGCCCAGAAGATCGGGGTTCAAGCTCCAGCACTGCCAAGCTGGCACTGTTGGGTCTTTGAGCAAGACCCCTAGCTCAGGGGTGCTGTATCATGGCTGACCCTGTGCTCTGACCCCAACCCCCAAGAAAGTATTTCATTGTGCAGTAATGTACATGTGACAAATAAAGGCAACTTAACCTAATTGAAAGATCCATCTTTGTTCTCTTTCTCTACTCCAGCACTTTTTCACATCGTTCGGGGCGAGGGACAGGACGTACATGATGATGTTCCGGCTCTGGCAGAACGCTCTGCTGGATAAGGTACATGCACCTGACATTCACACATCCCCTAGCGTACTGTACTTGGCAAAAGAAAGAGTTTATTTATTCATCTAGAAATAAAAATCTAAATTATAAAAATTAAACAGTGTGTAAATATTAGTTCTTTCCTTTTGTACTTTTTGTACTCTCCTGTTTGCAGCTGTCTAATGAGGATTTTACACTTACCCGTAAAATACCACCTTATGTAACGGAGGCCAGTGGTAGGTGCGGTGCAGGTAAACCTCACTCCCCTGATCTCAAGAGGCACTCTAGCGAATGATGCTAGTGGCTGCAGTCTTTAGCCTCCTTATTAGTGCGCCCATCTCCCATGCCAGAGTCCTGCTCAGAGCAGGTGCGAGTAGGACATGGGGTCGGGGGTTATATTGATGCCGTGACCCGGATGGGAGTGAGGTTTAAGTGGGTGAGTGTCACGGAGGCCAGTGGTAGGTTCTGTGCAGGTAAACCTCATTCACCTCATCTCAAGAGATGCGCTAGAGGCTGCAATATTTAGCCTCCTTGTTAGTGCGCCCGCCTCGCAAGACCCGCTTGGAACGGGTGCGAGTAGGACCCAGGGGGGTTACACTTACAATATCTGATCTTCTTGGATGCGGTGATTCCACACTGTATACTAGATGAGGAAGTGATTCGAGCTTCAATATGGCTATGACTACCACATTTACTATGGGGACTTGCGTTTCAGGGAAAATAATCATTGATGAGGTGTTGGGACGCGGTCCTGTATGAAGTCACTCTCACCACAGTTACTTACAGCCGATTATTTTCCAATCACAGCATACCATGAAGTATATTATCACACTTATCCCAAAATTTAACATCAAATCATTCGGTCTCTCTCTCTGTCTCTCTCTCTCTCTCTCTCTCAGCCCCTGTGTCCGAAGGAGCTGTGGCACTTTGTCCATCAGTGCTATGGTAACGAGCTCGGGCTGACCAGTGACGACGAGGACTACGTTCCTCCCGATGATGACTTTAACACTATGGGGTAACAACAAAAACATCACAGCACACTAGTAATTCATATACTGTAAACTTATAGACATTCCAGACATTCCACCCTGTGTGTGTGTGTGTGTGTTCTAGTTACTCTGAAGAAATCCCCGCTGAAGAGAACGAGGTCAGTAACGATAACTCATCTAAGAGCAGCGGAGAGAATAAGCAGGACAGCAGCCCTCAATCACACAAGAGGTCAATCACACACTCCACCATCACGTCCACGCCCAGCAGCACAGACCTGCCCCTGGCTGTGAGTATAAACATTACCCGTCCGCCTGGTGAATCCTCGCCTCCTGCGCTTTGTGTGTATAACAGCGCTCTCTGCTGGTTGCAGTTTGCTATTGCTTCTGAGGAGTACACGGACTGTCTGCCCGACCCGGAGCTCCTCACGTTGCCTCTGCTGGCTGACGAGAAGAGCTGTGAGTCTGCAGAGGGACAGCTGGGTCCTGTGTCTTCACCGTCTCTCGACTTCAACGATAACGAAGACATCCCGACCGAGCTCAGCGATTCGTCAGACACGGACGACGAAGGTGCGTTATTTTGAATAAACGGCAACTCATTCTAAAAAGATATTCAGTAGACAATGCAGCTTTACAAAAACATCAGAAAGTTCAAATTAAATTCATATTTAATCCCTAATACAAGTGCACATACAAATAGGAGGTGCCTCAGTAGAAAGGTTGCCAGATTGAGATTAAAGGTACACATCAGCACCAGGATCCTATATGATGATTTTGTGTGATTTGTTTTCCATGGTGTTTATTAATTCATCTTGTAATTAATAAATAATTCATTATTAATTCATAATTCAACTGGTTTAAATTAGGCTGTTAATTTGTTTATATTTTTGGAAATTCAACCAAATAAATTTGTAAAATATCATGGGCATGCACATCTGTATAAATAATTTAATTTCTCCTAGCATTCTGTTTTATGTATATATATATATATATATTGTGTGTGTGTGTGCTCAGAAGTGGAGGTACAGGCGTTCCACGATGACCTGAACGGCCGTCAGTACATTAACGAGGTGTTTAAGTTCAGCGTGGATAAGATGTACTCCTTCCTCTTCACCGAGTCGCAGTTCATGGCCGACTTCATGGAGCAGCGCAGATTCACAGGTTTGTTCATTTCCCTCACCGTAGACAGTGTGTCTGTACATAAATACAACTTTTCTGTCTTTATTTATAAGCTGCTCTGTGTTTCTGCCCTCCTACTCACACACACACACACACACACACACACACACTCACACACACACACACACACACACACACACACACTCACACACACACAGATGTAGTGTTTCAGCCTTGGAAGAAAGAGGAAGCAGGGAATCAGAGGAGGGAGATCATGTACACCATCTCACTCTCCAACCCACTGGCTCCTAAAACAGCCAACGTCAGCGAGACTCAGGTCAGCTTTATACACACACACACACACACACGCGCGCGCACACACACGCGCGCGCACACACACACACACACACACAAGAAGACATCTCACAGTGTATATACTACGCGTACAAATAAATATATATTCATTCCATATGGGTTGGTTGTCATGATGTATCTTGTAAATGATTTGCTTTCTCTCTCTCTCTCTCTTGCTACCGCTATGTCTCTCTTTTCCCCTCTTTCTCTATGCCTGTCTCTACCTCTCTCTCTCTTTCTCTCTCACTCCCTCTCTCCCTCTCTCTCTCTTGCTACCGCTATGTCTCTCTTTTCCCCTCTTTCGCTATGCCTGTCTCTACCTCTCTCTCTCTTTCTCTCTCACTCCCTCTCTCTCTCTTGCTACCGCTATGTCTCTCTTTTCCCCTCTTTCGCTATGCCTGTCTCTACCTCTCTCTCTCTTTCTCTCTCTATGTCTCTCTTCCCCCCTTTCTCTGTCTCTCTTTCTCTCTCTCCCTGTCTCTCTTCCTCTGTCTCTCTTTCCCCATTTTCTCTCTCTCTCTATGTCTCTCTTTCCCCCCTTTCTCTCTGTCTCCCTTTCTTTCTCTCCCTGTGTCTCTTCCTCTATGTCTCTCTTTCCCCATTCTCTCTCTCTCTCTCTCTCTCTCTCTCTCTCTCTCTCTCTCGCTACCGCTATGTCTCTCTTTCCCCCTCTTTCTCTATGCCTCTCTCTACCTGTCTCACTCTTTCTCTCTCACTCCCTCTCTCTCTCTGTCTCTGTTTCCACATTCTCTCTCTCTCTCTCTCTCCCTCTCTCTACCACAATGTCTCTCTTTCCCCCTCTTTCTCTATGCCTCTCTCTACCTCTCTCTTTCTCTCTCACTCCCTCTCTCTCTATGTCTCTCTTTCCCCCCTTTCTCTCTGTCTCTCTTTCTTTCTCTCCCTGTGTCTCTTCCTCTATGTCTCTCTTTCCCCATTCTCTCTCTCTCTCTCTCTCTCTCTCTCTCTCTCTCTTGCTACCGCTATGTCTCTCTTTCCCCCTCTTTCTCTATGCCTCTCTCTACCTGTCTCTCTCTTTCTCTCTCACTCCCTCTCTCCCTCTCTCTCTCTATGTCTCTGTTTCCACATTCTCTCTTTCTCTCTCACTCCCTCTCTCTCTATGTCTCTCTTTCCCCCCTTTCTCTCTGTCTCTCTTTCTTTCTCTCCCTGTGTCTCTTCCTCTATGTCTCTCTTTCCCCATTCTCTCTCTCTCTCTCTCTCTCTCTCCCGCTATGTCTCTCTTTCCCACTCTTTCTCTATGCCTCTCTCTACCTCTCTCTCTTTCTCTCTCACTCCCTCTCTCTCTATGTCTCTCTTTCCCCCCTTTCTCTCTGTCTCTCTTTCTTTCTCTCCCTGTGTCTCTTCCTCTATGTCTCTCTTTCCCCATTCTCTCTCTCTCTCTCTCTCCCGCTATGTCTCTCTTTCCCACTCTTTCTCTATGCCTCTCTCTACCTCTCTCTCTTTCTCTCTCACTCCCTCTCTCTCTATGTCTCTCTTTCCCCCCTTTCTCTCTGTCTCTCTTTCTTTCTCTCCCTGTGTCTCTTCCTCTATGTCTCTCTTTCCCCATTCTCTCTCTCTCTCTGTCTGATCATTAGACTCTGTACAAAGCCAGCCAGGAGAAAGAGTGTTACATCATCGATGCGGAAGTTGTCACTCATGATGTTCCTTATCATGACTATTTCTACACACTCAACCGCTACACACTCACCCGCGTGGCCAAGAACAAGTGTCGGCTCAGGTGCTTCATACACAACCAACCGCTTTCCATTCTCAAATAATATTAATCAACTGCTGCTGCTGATGATGAGTGTTGTATTACTTTCCCAGTAACATCTTCAAATAAAATCAAAATAGAAAGAGAGCAGCTCTTCTGATGTAAATAATGGCAGGATCTGGGTTGTTTTTGCGGATCCTTCTGCTACACCCAGACAAACGAATGATTTAATATTTAACATTTATTTAAGTTGTCAGTTTCGTCACATTTTTGTCATACGCATGCTAGATATTTTGTAGAATGTCTCTTGTGTTTTGTAGACCTGTAAGAATCCAGCTTTAAAAGCATTCTTTGCCGCAGGGTTTCTACAGAGCTGCGCTACAGGAAGCAGCCGTGGGGACTGGTGAAAGGTTTCATCGAGAAGAACTTCTGGAGTGGACTGGAGGAGAACTTCAGGAGCCTCGGTGAGATGCGCACTCAGATATCAGACATGAAATTCCGCAGGTTTTTATTAATAATCCAACATCTCAGCTATAAGGAGGAGGTGATTAATGATCAGAATCAGCTTTATTGCCAAGTACTGTGGGTTTTACACGTACAAGGAATTTGCCTTGGTGTATTGGAGCAAGGGTGAAAAACTATGAGAATAAACATCCATCCATCATCTATACCCGCTTTATTCCTAATCAGGGTCACGGGGATCTGCTGGAATCTATTCCATCACACATTGGGCAAAAGGCAGGGGTACACCCTGGACAGGTCACCAGTCCATCACTTGGCCACACATATAGACAGACAACCACACACACTCACACTCAGTGTAGAATTACCAATCAACCTACATGTTTTTGGACTGTGGGAGGAAACCGGAGTACCCAGAGTAAACCCACACAGACATGGGGAGAACATGCAAACTCCACACAGAAAGGCCCCTGTCTGTTCGAACCTGGGATTCGGACCTTCTTGCTGTTAGGCAACAGTCCTAGCCATCGTGCTGCCCTGAGAATCAACATAAAAATTTAAAAGACAAAAAGAATTTGAAGCAAAAGGAAACTGACCTGGGGATTAATGCATGGGTCACTTATGACGTTTAGCATTAACTAGCCAGAGCATAACTTATAGCGAAGTGCTTGCGCAGTGTTACAGACTGAACCAACGAACATGGCGTGTATGTTGATTGATCAAAAGTAAACACTACTAGAATTTCTTTTTAAAGTAAAGGGTTCATTTACATCCTGTGATGTCATATACTCAGTGTTGGACCGAGGAGACCTTTCCTGACTTTCCCAGTAGGAGTTCTGAGTTGAGGTGGCGTTTTTTGGGCAATTCACAGTCAAGCTTTAGTCGAATGCAGCACAGTGTTCATCTGCTGACCTTTGTTTGTTTAAAAAATTTAAGAGAACACACAAAAAAATCCTCTAAGCAACAAAATAGCACACCAGTAAGACACACAGCACCACCCATGACACAAACCCAGCTCTTATATATGTGCACCTCTGTTTTTGGGTGCTTGCTGAATAAGATACAGGAAATGCATGCAATCTTGTATAGAAAAAAGTTGCAACACTTACATAGTGGTCTTGCTCAATCACCTCTTAGTGACCCCACTTGAACTTTTTGTGATTCTGTAAACAGATTCTGCAAGCACTGGACCATTTTATATAATAAATCATTAAATAAATGCTGTGTAAATGATCATGAACATCCCTTCCTGCAGAGCTCGAGCTGACGAAAGCCGAAGAGCTCATGTTAGAAGCACACGGGCCGTCTCCGAAAACCAAAGCTCTGAAAAACTCCACCCTGAGGCGGAGAAAAAGACCCCTCCCCCACATGCGTACGCCTCACATGGAGGAGACGCTCAGCCCTGTGACCACACCCACTGACGAGGAGGTCATCCATAGAATCAAGCACGTATCAGGTGCGCAGTTTTACACACACACACACACACTCTCTCTCTCTATACCACACTATAACACTGATGTACCTCCTTTCGGCTTTGCTAGCAGGCTCCACCCAAACGAGACACATTCCCGAACACACCCCCGGAGGCGGAGCCTTCTGTAAACTCTCCAAACTGCTGCTTATTATCAGTTTCGTGTAAGTATCTCTCTGCACGCGTCTCCACATGTAGCGTTATCTGTTTTGCGTAGATCTGTATTCATGCGGTTCTCTTTGTGTGTGTGTGTGTGTGTGTGTGTGTGTGTGTGTTATTTTTTCTTTCTTTCTTTCTCCTTCGGCTGCCATTAGGATCTGCATAAGGTACATATGTACTGCATACATTTAAACACTTTTAGTAAAGATATATTGATGAGCTGTTTCCTGACCCTGAGTGTGTTTACATGCAAAAAAATCAGATTTAACTGATCTGATTAGACGAATCTGAGCTATTAATGCCAGTAGATATTGTGAAATTGGATGAACATCACTACCTGGAACAGGAATTTCTTGTGATCTCATAAGATATCAATGGTATTAATATAGTATATGGCCACTTGAATCTGATTACTGACCAAATCAGTTATCAGAAGTCAGATAATAAAACAGATTAATTAACATACATGAAAACACACTCTCTAATGACCCTGAAGTGTTTCTCTGACTCTTCATTATCACCCCAACATTAATTTCACCTTCCAGCCTGGTGCTTCTAGTTTTCCTGAACATGATGCTCTTCTATAAGCTGTGGATGCTGGAGTACTCCGCTCAGAGCTTAATGACCTGGCAAGGCCTCCGTCTGGACGAGAGGTACGAGTAGTGCGTGCGCGTGTGTGTGTGTGTGTGTGTGTGTGAGATGACACTCCACTCCATACACATACACCAGCCACCAACCAGCACTCCTCTTATCCATACACCAACCAGATGAATCACCGCTGAGTAGTGTTTGTTAATGTGTGTGTGTGTGTGTGTGTGTGTGTGTGTGTAGTAAATTACCTCAGACGCAGGTAGAATGGGCTCAGCTTCTAGAGTCTCAGCAGCGCTTCCATGAAGCCGAACTACAGAAATGGAGAGAGATCATCAAATCATCAGTTCTGCTGCTAGACCAGGTAGAGAGAGCGCACACATCCTCCCACACACACACACACACACAATGCCGAAGCCTAACAAAATCATATCTTCTGTGAAAGGATGCTCTAGAACACAATGAACGCATCAAAGCTGTCAAATGACACCCCAGGAAGTGTCTGTAATCCAAAATACACAAAACAAAAATATCTAAACTGAATAAAAAATTGTAGGTGGATTATATTAATCTGTGATGAGTTTACTGATACGATGTGCTTCCACTCTATAATTAGAAGATTCGTATTGACTCTAGCGTGCTTTTTAAGACGTAGCCATTTTGTGCACAGGTTATTTCCCCCTAAACAGTGCACTTTAAATCTAGTGTACTTCCAGCTTGACTGCATTCCCATCCTAACAGCCAGCTTCAGATCCTTAAATCTACAAATATAAGTTGTTTTTGTTTATACAGTTGTGAGTGGCAATAATATCTTTCCTTTACAAAAGACCTTTTAATTCAATCCCAGTCTCGTCCACTCTTGAAGGAATCCTGACCAATCAGTTATTATAATATATTTGTTTATCAGTGATTTCTAATGAAATTAGCTTGTTGTGGTTTCCTCCAGAAATCCACAGCAAAGCTAAAGCAGATAGAGCAGGGAATAAATACTTGAAACGTGTCGTGAGGAATGAGCAGCATCCAGTTCTCTCCCAGGTTAATGAATTTGGGCTAATCGTCGTCCCATGAGCTCTTATCTGACTGATTGTGTAATATATAGTGGGGGATGTGGTAGCTTAATGGCTACGGTGTTAGATTACTGACTATAAAGGTTGTGAGTTTAAATCCCAGGTCCATCAAGCTGCCTTTGCTGGACCCTAACCCTCGAAAAGCAAAGTCCTTAATCCTCAATTCCTCAGTTGCTCTGAATAAAGGCGTCTGCCAAAATGCCATTAATGTAGTGAACAAGTGCAGATTTTTCAGATTACTGAAATGCATGGAAATGGAAAAATCAAATTTGGTGTCAAATGTACAAACACATGCATAATATCTGTATTTATTCATTCTGATTCAGAAATAATAGTTTGTTGTGTGTGTGTGTGTGTGTGTGTGTGTGTGGTCTCTCAGATGAAAGACTCTTTACTGAGCCTGCAGAGAGGTGTAACTTTTAGAGACTATGGCTCAGACTCAGACGAGAAGCGGACTCATTACCACTGACACATCCCCTGTAGAGCCACCAGGCGTCGCCGGGCAGCCCAGCGTCCAGTCCGTGTTCGAGTGTGTGTACAGAATGCGCCTGTGCACTGCTGTTACACGAAGTGGGGGCGCAGAGAAAGAGAGGGGGAACGTTCACAGAGAATCCATACCTAGGATATCACGACATGGAATCATGGGAATGTGACGTTCGGCAGTCTCCCCTCTTTTTTTCTGCCTTTCATGTACCGATGCTGAAAGCGAGACAGGAAGTCGCCGCAGAGAGACGCGAGCCGGGGATTGAGGATGCGAATGGAGGCAGAAATGAGAAGTCTGGGGGTTTTTTTTATATAAATATATATATAGTTTCTTTTAAAATCCTTGAAGTGGTGTGAACCCTTTTCTGTTAAATGAAGAAAAGTGACGTGATCATTTCAGCCTTCAGGAGACTCCCGGGCATGTCGTTTCACTGTACGGCTGCAGTGTCCCTTTACCCAGCATGCACGTGGCCATGATGACGCTCTTCCCTCATGTTTCCATTAGAATTGAAAAACCTAATAGCTGACTGATTTTATTTATTTATTCTTTTGGTCGATATTTGGACTGTTATTGCAGGCTTTTCTTCACATAAGCAGTAAAGTGCCTTTAAACCTTGAAGGAGTAGACGCTTTTGTAAGTTCCAGAGACTTCCGCTGCATGTGAGCTGAATCATGAACATTTCAGAGCATAAGGTCAGCACTTCAGGTCCAGCTGGAGAGAGAGTTCAGGGCTAGAGAGTACAGAGAGTAGTTAAGCGCAAGGCAGTGGCACTGATAGCTGTATGGCTGTATGGCTTTGCCAGTTGAATCTTGAATCTTCTGGTCACCGGTGCTTCAAATTCAGTCACTTTACTGCTAATTCATTTATTATGTAAGGAATAAGACCCCGAATTTAATGGCCGCTTTTCCAAATTATACCACAGCACATCTGAAATCTTGATTCGATTCATTATACAAATAATCGCAGCTACGATTCGAATCACAGGTTTATTGTAATACGTTACTATAGCAACAACAGTGATATATTCAGGTCAGTGATACTTAGCCTTTTTGGAAAGGAGTCTCCGGTGTCAATGCTTTGTAACAAGTCCGAGATGAAGCTTTAACCCTTCAGGACAGAGATCTTTGTGGTTTCTTAGTAGAAAGAAATTTTATTGTCTTATCAACTTCAAGAGAGAAGTGGGCGTGGCTACAATGCTTATAGCTGCAAATTATAGCTGTAAATTATATCAAGATCTGACTTAAAATTATTCGTTTTTTAGGGTTTTTTCTTCCATACTATGACATTAATTTTTTTTTAAAAATATGCTACCTTCACCCAGTAACTCCACATCCCTGTGGTGTTTTATTTCCTGGCCAAAAATGTGAAATAAGGGACACTGCAGCCAGACGTCCAAGAAGAGCTGTATTTTTTTTTTAGTGTTTGGTTACTAAACTGTGATTCTGTCTCCTAAAAATTGTTGCTAAATGATACGGAAAAATAAGATATATAGTATATTTGGGAATAGGAAATATATATATATATATATATTTAAATGATCTATGTGAGGAAGTTAAACATAGACAGAATTTTAAAAAAAACAAAACAAAAAACAAACAATCTATCTATTAAATAGCGTTTACTTCAGTGTTGCACCGGCACACGTCTGTGACGTGTGTGAGAGAGTGTGAGAAACTTGTACTGTAATAAGTAACGTCTACGTGTCGCGTGTTTTTCCGTGTGTTAGTACAAGTGGACGAGTGTCTAGAGAGTATGAGGTTTCGGACCATTCCACTCTACGTGTCGTGTTCTTCATGTCTGGTGTACAAAGCCAAGCTGCCTTTCTCTTGCCCAGCAGTTATCGAGCAGTAAACTCCCAGAGCCGCCATTTCGGCTCGTCTCCCATCCCCCCACACGGAGAGCGCCGTCACGTTTGTGTCCCATTGTTTAGGGTAAACGTCTGGATCTCCTGAGGTAAACACACTGCCTGATGTGAATTTTTTCAAAGCACTGAAAGTCCTTCATTTTCTTGTCAATATATTTGGTCAAGGAAATTGTTTTTGCACAGAAGAGACAGAGAAGGGTTTAAACCTGAACCAAATATATTACCGAACTAGGTGTATAGAATTATAACGAGACCCAGTTTCTTTCATTTTGTCACTGTTCGAGTCTATGGCTGTGCTCCAATACTGTCCACCATCTTTAGGGTTCTCCGGTGATTTTCTTATACTTATTCGGCTTGTTAGATGAAGGCTGAGAAACCGAGACGATGTCAGAGATAAAATATCGGAAACTCGTTTGCTTCTTACAAAGCGGCGTTTATATATAGCCGACTTCTCATCTCGTACATCGTAGGAGCAGAGGTTGGAAATGAAGAATGCAATTATTTTAGTACTGTACTTCCTAAGTGTCCGTAATTTACTTGAGTTTGTTCCCAGCAAATACTTTTGAACCTTTTACTTTTCTATATTAAAAAATGAATCATTACTTTTCTCTTTAATCACATTTGTAGCTTTGAAATATGTAGTTTGTGTTAGTCTCAAGCTAGCTAATTAACAGTTAGCTACGGTTTCCCCCTCGTTTCTTACTTTCACTAACTTCAGTGAGTTTCTATTTCAACTAGTGCAAAGGATTTGATGCTGCGCTTCAACGTTTACCAGATTATTTATGTAGTAATGAACGAGGAAAGAATCTGGATTAATTTTCCAGCTCTGCACACTTTTCTAGCTAGTTAACAGCCTCGCTAATTAGCGCCCCAGCTCCGAGAGGGCAACAAAAACAACAAAATTATAAAAACAGTTCATGAATCTTTTGGGAATGAGTTTATGATGGTGTGTTCAATGAAGAATTGGAAGCTCTACAGTCCTGCAGGCTTTCATGACTAGAGTCTGACCCAACTAGCGAAACAAACTAATTAGCACTTTAGCACTCTAGGTGTGGGAGGGAAATAGCTAAGTAAACAGGCTGTACAGATGGAGAAGAAAATGGCTGCCATTTTGCTTCCAATTAAAAAAATCCTGCAGGAGTCATGACAGAGTCATCAAGGGTTTCGGAAAAACAGTATTGGAGCACGGCCTAGGAAAGTGTGTGTGTGTTTATCTGTGTGTGTGTGAGAAGAGATAAAGCACTTTATGTATTGTTGAGCATGAGACAGAGCAGTGTGTTGACTCAGAAAGAGTCGTTATTACTCTGGAGAGTATTTGATGTGCTTGTAATGTCACACGCTGGGATCGTCTTCGGTTTTATCGACTAAATCGTCTCTTTCGAAATCAGGTGCTTTGCTAAGTCACTCCAACTGCAAATCAAAGTTGCACAGCTTTCTAGAATGTTCCTTCTATCCCCAGTGTGTGTGTGTGTGTGTGTGTGTGTGTGCTCTGATGTCATTCGTTAAACTCATCGTTTTTCCTGAGTTTGAGGTTTGAATGTTTTCTCTGCTGTAGTTTGCTGTGTGTTTTTGGTTCAGGATGCTGTTTTAAAACATTGCTAGAAACGAGTGTTATATACGTCAACTACCTGCTGCCTGAATACACTGATTTCTTTTATTTATTTTTATTTAATCTCCTTTTTACTCACCGATGTTACCGTCATTACAGTTCACTTCACTGTGTTTTTTAGTTGTTTCTCTGGGGGCCATGTTCAGAGTTGGTGAGAACGTTACACGTATTCAGAGTTTGTTTCAGCAGCTCGAGTTTTTCTGATCAACACTAAACATAATTATTCTTACTAGTGTAGTTACTGCCTCTGAGGTTGCCAGATATTTCTCGAGCTAATTAGTGCTGAAGTCTAGAGTTACACCTAAATAATCCAAATAAAACTCAACTCTGAATATGTCTCTCTCTCTGTCTCTCTCTCTCTCTTTCTCTCTCTCTCTGCTCCCTCTCTGTCTCTCTCTCTCTCTGCTCCCTCTCTGTCTCACTCTCTCTGTCTCTCTCCCTGTCTCACTCTCTCTGTCTCTGCTCCCTCTCTGTCTCACTCTCTCTGTCTCTGCTCCCTCTCTGTCTCTCTCTTTCTCTCTGCTCCCTCTCTGTCTCACTCTCTCTGTCTCTCTCCCTGTCTCACTCTCTCTGTCTCTGCTCCCTCTCTGTCTCACTCTCTCTGTCTCTGCTCCCTCTCTGTCTCACTCTCTGTCTCTCTCCGTGTCTCACTCTCTCTGTCTCTCTCTCTGCCTCACTCTCTGTCTCTCTCCCTATCTCACTCTCTCTGTCTCTCTCTCTCTCTCTGCTCCCTCTCTGTCTCACTCTCTCTGTCTCTCTCTGTCTCACTCTCTCTGTCTCTCTCCCTGTCTCAGTCTCTCTGGCTCTCTCTCTCTCTGCTCCCTCTCTGTCACACTCTCTGTCTCTCTCCCTGTCTCACTCTCTCTGTCTCTCTCTCTCTCTGCTCCCTCTCTGTCTCACTCTCTGGCTCTCTCTGTCTGTTTCTCTCTCTCTCTCTCTCTGTGTGTGTGTGTGTGTGTGTGCATTCCATTCCATATTTTATAGACAGTTTTAATGTTTTATCTTATGGACTGTTCATCCACAATAATATTTTACAAGTTTTTATTTCTACAAACGTCAGTGAAATGAGCAGGCAGTCTCCGTTACTGTATTTCTTCCTCGTTTAAACGTCTCTCCTGTTTATCGTGATCACTCCTGCTGGTGTGTTTGACCAAAACTACTTTGAGTGTGTGATGTGAATCTGAACGACTTGAATGATTCGGTTACAGCTGCTGTTACTGAATCACTTGTTAAAGTCAGGATTATGTAAGCATGCATGCTGCATGTGAAATGCGCTGCATGTGCAGTTTCTCGTAAATCAGCACATTTAATGATAGTAAAAGATGATGATGGTAATGATAATGAGGATGATGATGAGTCTCCATGGTAACACACAAACATCACGTCCTCTTTAGCGCTGTAGTGGTGTGATGAACAGTCGCACATAAAAAAAAAAAAACACCAAGTAACAATCTTACATAGCAGAAGCATTTTCTTTTCCTTGTCCATGTACTAGATTTCTGAACTTTTTCTTTTCTACCAAGACATGATTTAACTCATGTAGCAACGGTCAGCACATTTGGGTTTTTAATGCACATGTTTCTTTTCCTTTTTACTTTGTTTTTAGAGCAGTTTTGTTCTCTAGGACAAGAAGGATAGATTTATAATATATGAGTACATATGCACTGTATGTGTATGTAGTGTATATCTGCAGTGTACACTGACACAGGGAGCGAGTCTGCGCTGTGCGCCGGCTTCCTCTCCAACCCCACACACTTTGCCTCATAGAGACTGAGTGGCTTTCTGATCTATGTGAATTAGGAAAGGTTGAATAAAACACTGGAAAAATTAAAACGTGTCTGTGGTTTGTTTTACACGTCTATTGTCGCTTAATGATGAAGATGAATCTCCATGGATAGCAAAAAAGTGGCTGCGTAATGTTAACCACAACTTCTGAAAACTCTTCAGTGTTTTCTTTATTGAACGATGAAGCAATCTGAGTGGGAGGGGCATACTCTGTGTCTCCTGTCAATCACAGCTCAGTGGGAGGGGCATGCTCTGTGTCCCCTGTCAATTACAGCTCAGTGTAAGGGGCATACTTTGTGTCCCAGGTCAATCACAGCTCAGTGGGAGGGGCATACTCTTTGTCACTTGTCAATTACAGCTCAGTGGGAGGGGCATACTTTGTGTCCCAGGTCAATCACAGCTCAGTGGGAGGGGCATGCTCTGTGTACCTTCTCAATCACAGTTCAGTGGGAGGGGCAAACTCTGTGTCTCCTGTCAATCACAGCTATAGTGGGAGGGGCATACTCTGTGTCCCTGTCAATCACAGCTCAGTGGGAGGGGCATGTTCTGTGTCTCCTGTCAATCACAGCTCAGTGGGAGGGGCATACTTTGTGTCCCCTGCTATTCACAGCTCAGTGGGAGGGGCATACTCTGTGTCTTCTGTCAATCACAGCTCAGTGGGAGGGGCATACTTTGTGTCCCCTGCTATTCACAGCTCAGTGGGAGCAGCATAATCTGTGTCTTCTGTCAATCACAGCTCAGTGGGAGGGGCATTCGCTTCATGAGTCTCGAAAGAAGAACATATTAACCTTCATCCTTTCTGGATGGTATGATAAGGAAGAGCTGGCTGGTGGGCGGTGACCAAATTGGAAACACACACACACACACCCAGAAAAATGCACACACAAGTATCTAAACTATACACACTCAACCAATTCTGCCTTCTGGATTCTTGGTGTTGATTAATTTTCTATAACTGCAGCTCTGATAGAAGAACAGATCTGCAGTTAATATTAAATGTCTTCATTTCTTATCGTTTCTTTAGCAACAACATGCACCAGAACATTTCACATTTAATTGTTTTATATAAAAAATGTTGATATGGTGACATTTTCTCATTTTTCCCTGGAAGGAGTCTCCAGTGTCAGTAGTATCCTACACAACTAATGCCAGTATTTTCTTTTTACCAAGACAAGCTGAATATTTTAATCTTATTAACAAGAAAGACTCATGTCTGTGATCTATATTATAAATATTGACAAGACCATGATATATTAACTTTTATATTATTATTTATTTTCTTTCTTTATTTATTTATTTATTTATTTATTTATTTATTTATTTATTTATTTATTATTTTTTTTTGGGGGGGCGGGGGGGATTCAATTTAATTTCATTCTATTTGTATAGTGTTTTTACGATGGACATTGTTTTATATGTATTTAAGCGTTTTTAGAAAATTTAATATATTCATTTAATTAATTTATTATTAATATTTAATTTTAATTATTGTTTAATATTTTATTAATATATTAATAATTAAATTATTATTTAATAATGTGTATATCCTTTGAAAGAAATATATTATTGGACACATGTTATAAAATAATAACATTTCAGTATATCAGCTTATTCAAAGTGGAAACAATCCTTTATTTCTTTATTTGTAAATTAGTCTAGAAAGATTTCATCCTTTTCACTCTGTCTCTGATGAATTGCTGACAATAAATAATTATATAATCATTTATGTCACTGATTTTATATAATTCACTTTTATATATAAAATCTATTTTTATTGTTATTTATGTAACAGCACATAGAGAGGCTTCGTCCATTCATGCGCGTGGTGGGAAAAACCTGGAGCCGCCAGCGCTGTATGCAAATTAAACGCTGGATTTAGCCAATAGGAAGCAGTCGCGCTGGATTTCTTTACATATTCATGATTGCAGCAGGAAAAAGCATCCAATAGCAGGCGACTTGAGATGAATATTCATAGATGAGTCGACCGGGAGCGTCGGCTTCAATGTACATCTGGATGAGAGGCGTGAGAGACGCGCTTACTGCTCAGTTCACGTGGAGGAAAGCTGACGAAACTAAACAACACGTTTCTGGCTGGCGCTTTAAAGGAGGATAATAAGAAGGGAAATATGCTTGTTGGTGTTTTGCTGAGGCGAAACTGGTGCTGGCGTTAATGAGCCTTACAGCGTTTTATTGAGTGAGGGGAAAGCACTTCCGTCTCCTCATGCACCGCGGAATTTCTCTCCACATGACCAGCCGCAATAAGGGGCTTCTGGAGGACGTCGTGTCCAGCCTGTGGGAGCTGGACACCGCCAGACGGAGACAGGAGAGACTCGTGCTTGGCGTCCTGGCAGATGGAGACACCGAGAACGAGCACGAGACTCTGAAATGGCAGCAGGTCAGTAAAGAAAACATCTGCATCCGGTGTGTGAATAAATATCAAAAGGAATAAAGCATTCCTGATGAATTCATACATCAGGAGCACATGGTGTGTTATGTGCTTAAACTGTACCCGCGCGTAAAGGTTGCTGAAGCTAAAATATATAATGCACTGTCACATTTAACACAATCATATATATATATATATATATATATATATATATATATATATATATATATATATATATATATATATATATATATATATATATGATTGTGTTAAATGTGTTAAATAATCTATATATATATATAGATAGATTGTGTTAAATGTGACAGTGCATTAATTTAGTAAAGGGTTTAAACTTGATCTTTTCTGTCTTGATCGCAGTTAAAACGCATCACATCCTCTGGCCCTTTGTACTGTGTGAGGCTATTTTGACAGCTGAAATTGATGTGTCTTTGGGATGGGGGTGGAGTTTGGACCCATTTTAATGGTCCATTGTTCCTTGCTAGAGATCATCACAACTTCTAGAAGGAGGACAGGAGGTATATCATAACCAGAACTAAAAAAAAAAGAAGAAGAAGAAGCTTGCAACAAAAATTGCAATGCATTTACAAAAAAAATACTTGCACTAAGCTATAAACACCTGCAGTCACCTGCATGCAGCATGGATTTGCAGACATCTGTTCAGCTGCAGCAGCACAACACATCTCCAAGCAGTCTTAACTGAAAACAAACAAACAAACAAACAAAATAAAACCAATTAAGAGCAAAAATCGTTAGGTTTGGCAAGAATGCTTTGCAGAGGAACAAGGCGCGCTTCTGTACAGCACGTGCAACACTGACGTCACTCGCAAACACTACACTATGCAAGCCCTTTGAGAGAAATTAAATAATCAAATAATGAAATAAAAAACATCCCACTCCCTGTTTCCCCTGAGGCCCCGCCCCTTTACGGTGGATCAAACAAAAGGCGTGTGGAGTGGAATACCAATGAGATGCACTCTCTCTCTCTCTCTCTCTCTCTCTCTCTCTCTCTCCCACTCGCTCTCTCTCTCTATCTCTCACGGGACAGCGCGCGCGCCCCGGAGTCACGAGCCCTTTGATCCTGAACCAGCCATGCTCGAGACACGTCAGTCAAATTAGTTGTCAGTGGCATGAGCCACAAGAAAAACTCATCACGTACTCAACACACACACACACACACACACACACTTAGATAATACTGAGATTATTTGTTATTATAATGTTATTTCTCCACGAGAGAGGCTACAATGATCATAACCATTATTTATTATTTATTATTTATTATAAGAACAATTATTCATTTAGGAAAAAATATCTAACAAAATCTGAAGATGTGCCTATTCACCAAGCACAAATAAACACTTTAAAAAAAAGAATTTTACTCTTTTAAATGTGGTTCATTTTTTTTTTTACATTAATTAATTTTTCATTAATTTTTCAACGTGTATGGAATAGATTTTTTTTTTCAATGTGATCCTTTATTTTTCCAAAATTTCCACACATTAGACGTGTTTTTCTTTTTTCATCTGCCTTCCATCTCCCCATGATTTATTTATTATTTGCATGTACATTTTTCCATATGTGGGGCATATTTATAAATAATTATTAAGTGATTTTTTAAAATGTTATTTATTTGACATCTCAGTTTATCCACATATTAGGCATGTTGTTTGTTCTTGTGATTTTCTCACATGATTAATTTTATTGTTTTATGTTTGTGTTTATTTAAATTGTTTTGTGACATTTCCCACATGTTGGACATGTTTAATGATTTAACTATTTAATAATTTATTTTTTTATTCATTATAATATTTATTTTATTTTATTTTATTTTATTTTATTTTATTTTATTTTATTTTATTTTATTTTATTTTATTTTATTTTATTATTTTGTGATTTTTTTTTTTGGACATTTCCATTTTCCATGTGTTTTTTCATGTCATTTTCTTTCCTTTTTTTCCACATAGTTATAAATCTTTTTAGTACTATGGCCACACTCTTAAGATAATACAGATAATAAATAATATAAATCTTTAAAATCCTAAAATCTTTCAAATGCTTTTTGTCTTGAATGTTCTATGTGTAACCCAAGCAGTGAGTGCAGTTAGCTAGCAGTGAGTGAAGGTTTACCTCAGACAAGCTTGGAGATTACAGCTGAAATGTGCCTCATGGCACCGACTGCATCACAGTGTCATGTAATCCTGTGTAATTGACTGAATTAGCTCATTAGCGCTGTGTGGGGGGTCCGAGTGTGGTGTAGGATCTCAGGGCTGATTCACAGATGCACATTTTACATTCAGTCATTCGGCAAAATTACAATTCAGCTGAGAACATGAGAGTTAAGATGCTCAGAGTCCTCTTATGAAAATGCTGTCAGTGTTTCAATCTTCAGATCAGAGGCCCAGAGTCGTGATAACTGGTTCCTC
This sequence comes from Hemibagrus wyckioides, assembly GCF_019097595.1. NCBI lineage: Eukaryota > Metazoa > Chordata > Actinopteri > Siluriformes > Bagridae > Hemibagrus > Hemibagrus wyckioides. The sequence goes on from NC_080713.1 coordinate 25,527,941, forward strand.
AGTGCTAGAGTGCAGGTGAGGCAGCGCTGGAGGAGGAAACTAACTGAGTGCAGGTGAGGCAGCGCTGGAGGAGGAAACTAACTGAGTGCAGGTGAGGCAGCGCTGGAGGAGGAAACTAACTGAGTGCAGGTGAGGCAGCGCTGGAGGAGGAAACTAACTGAGTGCAGGTGAGGCAGCGCTAGAGGAGGAAACTAACTGAGTGCAGGTGAGGCAGCGCTAGAGGAGGAAACTAACTGAGTGCAGGTGAGGCAGCGCTGGAGGAGGAAACTAACTGAGTGCAGGTGAGGCAGCGCTAGAGGAGGAAACTAACTGAGTGCAGGTGAGGCAGCGCTAGAGGAGGAAACTAACTGAGTGCAGGTGAGGCAGCGCTGGAGGAGGAAACTAACTGAGTGCAGGTGAGGCAGCGCTAGAGGAGGAAACTAACTGAGTGCAGGTGAGGCAGCGTTAGAGGAGGAAACTAACTGAGTGCAGGTGAGGCAGCGCTGGAGGAGGAAACTAACTGAGTGCAGGTGAGGCAGCGCTAGAGGAGGAAACTAACTGAGTGCAGGTGAGGCAGCGCTAGAGGAGGAAACTAACTGAGTGCAGGTGAGGCAGCGCTAGAGGAGGAAACTAACTGAGTGCAGGTGAGGCAGCGCTGGAGGAGGAAACTAACTGAGTGCAGGTGAGGCAGCGCTGGAGGAGGAAACTAACTGAGTGCAGGTGAGGCAGCGCTGGAGGAGGAAACTAACTGAGTGCAGGTGAGGCAGCGCTGGAGGAGGAACTTGATGGGATTTCTCAGTGTACAGAGGACTACACTGCTGATTATACTGAAAAACATGACACAAGGACCTGTGTGTGTGTGTGGTCTTTAATATTGAAATAAATGTGTGTGTGTGTGTGTGTGTGTGCGGTCTTTTAATATTGAAATAAATTTGTGTGTGTGTGTGTGTGTGTGTGTGGTCTTTTAATATTAAAATAAATGTAAATGTGTGTGTGTGCGTGTGTGTGTGTGTGTATTTGTGTGTGTGTGTGTGTGTGTGTATTTGTGTGTGTGTGTATGTGGTCTTTTAATATTAAAATAAATGTAAATGTGTGTGTGCATGTGTGTGTGTGCATGTGTGTGTGTGTGTGTGTGTGCATGTGTGTTTGTGTGTGTGTGTGTGTGTATTTGTGTGTGTGTGTGTGTATTTGTGTGTGTGTGTGTGTGTGTATTTGTGTGTGTGTGTGTGGTCTTTTAATATTAAAATAAATGTAAATGTGTGTGTGCATGTGTGTGTGTGTGTGCATGTGTGTGTGTGTGTGTTTGTGTGTGTGTGTGCATGTGTGTGTGTGTGTGTGCACACACCTTGACACAGTATATGAAGATTAATTATGGAGAAGTCCTCGGGGGTCTCAGAGGGAACAGAGGGCAGCTCTGAGCTGCAGGCTGCTTGCTTTTGATTGCAACATGATGGAGATTGGATTTCACTTCCAGTGGAGCTCAGTGTTCCATTCAGTCCTTCACTTTCATTCTACAAGCCTGCACTTAATGGATCGACCGAGAAGAAGTGTGAGGAGACGCGAGCCAGGCAAAAGCGATTAACACAACACAAAACACTAACACACAAAAGACCTGCTCTCACTCTTCCCTCTCTCCTCTTTTTCTCTTTGTCTTCCTCTTTCATTCTCTGCCATCCATCACTTAAACGCGTTGCCATGGTAGCAAGTCAGCATTAATACAGTCACGGTCATGTCGGATATTAGACGCTGCTCATTTCGGACTGAACAACATTACACAAAAGTAAGAGAAAACTTGTAGAAGATAAACTTGTTGAAGTTGGAATTATGTGTGTTTTAAGGACAGAGAGACTGTGTGTGTGTGTGTGTGTGTGTGTTCATGGGGATTAAAATTCAGGATTTATGTAAATGAAGACTGTTTCAGACAGATAGTGGGCTCAGGGAACACATCAGTTCTCCTATCAGTCAGCAGGCTGCAGATTTCTCTCACACAGCCTTTATTTCCATTTATCCTGCTTTTATCCAGCAGAAGATCTCTTCTCGTGGCTTTGATATTGAAATCCAGACTTTAAAATTGCGAGATACATCGTAAAGGCTTAAATAAAACGAAAGGACAAATGCATTAAAATTAAATTGAATTGTAAATATGAAATCTTAAGCTACTTCAGATAGATGGAGAAGCAGCTGGGAGATCAATTATAATGGAATTTATTTTAAAATAGAGAGTCAAGGTTTCTTCCTCACATCATCACAGGGAGTTTTTCCGTGCCACCTTCGCCACAGGCTTGTTCATTAGGGATAAAATAGTTACAGTAATAGTTAAAATAGGGATTAAATAGTAGACAACGTCCATTGTAAAAAGCGCTATGCAAAAACAAAACTGAATTGAAGGGGGGGGGGCAGAGAGACAGACAGAGAGAGAGAGTAAAAAGGCACAGTCTCTTTGGAGGCCTAAAGACAATACTCCCCTTTTCAAGGCACTTTTAATAGAGGGAGAGACAGAATGAGAATGAATGAATGAATTAATGAATGAAGGTATGAAGGTATGAATGAATGAAAGAAAGAAAGAAAGAAAGAAAGAAAGAAAGAAAGAAAGAAAGAAAGAAAGAAAGAAAGAAAGAAAGAATGAATAAATGAATGAATGAATGAATGAATAAAGGTATGTATGAATGAATGAATAAATGAATGAATGAATGAATGAATGAATGAATAAAGGTATGAATGAATAAATGAATAAAGGTATGAATTAATAAATGAATAAAGGTATGATTGAATGAATGAATGAATAAATGAATAAAGGTATGAATTAATAAATGAATAAAGGTATGAATTAATAAATGAATGAAGGTAAGAATGAATGAATGAATAAAGGTATGAATGAATGAATGAATGAATGAATGAAGGTAAGAATGAATGAATGAATGAATGAATGAATGAATGAAGGTAAGAATGAATGAATGAATGAATGACTAAAGATATGAATGAATGAATGAATGAATGAAGGTAAGAATGAATGAATGAATGAATGAAGGTAAGAATGAATGAATGAATGAATGAATGAATGAATGAATGAATGAAGGTAAGAATGAATGAATGAATGAATGACTAAAGATATGAATGAATGAATGAATGAATGAATGAATGAATGAAGGTAAGAATGAATGAATGAATGAATGAATGAATGAATGAAGGTAAGAATGAATGAATGAATGAATGACTAAAGATATGAATGAATGAATGAATGAATGAAGGTAAGAATGAATTAATGAATGACTAAAGATATGAATGAATGAATGAATGAATGAATGAATGAATGAATGAATGAATGAAGGTATGAATTAATAAATGAATAAAGGTAAGAATGAATGAATGAATAAAGATATGAATGAATGAATGAATGAAGGTAAGAATGAATGAATGAATAAAGGTATGAATGAATGAATGAATGAATGAAGGTAAGAATGAATGAATGAATGACTAAAGATATGAATGAATGAATGAATGAATGAAGGTAAGAATGAATGAATGAATAAAGGTATGAATGAATGAATGAATGAATGAATGAATGAATGAATGAATGAATGAATGAATAAAGGTATGAATGAATGAATGAATGAATGAATGAATGAATGAATGAAGGTAAGAATGAATGAATGAATGAATAAAGGTATGAATGAATGAATGAATGAATGAATGAATGAATGAATGAATGAATAAATAAAGGTATGAATGAATGAATGAATGAATGAAGGTATGAATGAATGAATGAATGAATGAATGAATGAATGTATGAATGAATGAATGAATGAATGAATGAATGAATGAACATGTTAAAAAAAATACAAATAACAAGCGAAACAAACGAGAGAAGACAGAATAATATTCCCTTGTGTAAGTGCCTCATAATAAATGATAAACAAATTATAACTTGACAGCTGAACAGGACTGAATGCAGAGAGAAATAAAAATAGAAAACAGGAAAAATAATGAAGAGAAATGAGTAGAGACTTCAGGAATGTGCAGCATGAGCTGTGTTTAATCTCAGTGTATTCATGTTATTCAGTTAGATGTACTCATGTAAGTATGTTACTTGCTTTGTGTCACTGTTTATATAATTTAATACATATGGATACAATGAGCTCCATGTTTTCGTCTGCCCAGATCACATGGACGGATTTCACCACATGTCTGTTTTTTGTTTGTTTGTTCAATATTTAAATCACAGAAGCACTTTGGTGAAGAAATTGAACATCGTACCATTAACAGAACGATCTCTGTCAATACCCTCATCCTCCAGCCACATGGTCTCCACTAATTATCCAGATTTGGATGGAGAACATTAATAAATTATTCATTGCTTTATTAAGGTGGCACAGCATTATTTGATTTTCTGTCTCCCAAAGATAGGAGCTCCTCACAATGGATTTCCCTTTCATAGCTTTCACTAATTCAATAATGATTAGGTGGATAATAAGAGACACAATAAGAGAGAGTGTGTGTAGGCTAAATATGTGCCATGTTCAATAGTCTTGTGCAATTGATACAGCACTGGTGTTAAGAGAAATGAAATCATATTTGTTAATATGGGGAAAACACACGGACTAGAAGTAGGACCCTGACACTAATCAGCCTTCATAACTATGTGTATTGCAGAAGCAGCCCGCTGTTGCCCCCGGTGGTGTGATGGAGGTACTGCAGGAGCAGCTCAGTGAGTTGACGATGAACGCCAACACAGAGGACAACCTGGAGCATGTGTCAAGCTCAGGTAGCATATAATAAAATATAAAATATAAAAATATAAAATTAAATTAAATTAAATTAAATTAAATTAAATTAAATTAAACTAAACACAAACATAATAAAAAATAAATAAAACTATGCATCAGAATTAGAGATATAGACTATGTAAATATAGAAATATAGACTGTTATCTGTATGTGCGAGTGTACTTATATTGTAAAAATACCTTTACTTATGTGCAAAAATGTCTAAATGTGTTCATAAATGGGGTGTTTTTGATCAGGAGCTATAGATGCCTGATGGGAAATTTTTACTGATATAAAAGAAAGGCTACAAAACAAACAGTAAAGCTGGAAGAACACTGCTAGCTAATAAGGATTTTTTTTTTTTAAAGAAAGAAAGAAAAAGAAAACAGGTAAAACAGACATAACAGCGTGTGCAGTCTTGTCAGTGATTACAATTTTTATTTATTAATGAAAGACACTTTATTCATTTATAGTTCAGTTTAATGTTGGGAAGCTTCCACAATACAGGTTTGTTCCTGTAATCACGTTACATATTCTCCTGAGGCTAAACAAGGCAAAATAAATCAAACCAAAAATAAAATAAAAATCAGCATGTTGCAGGAATACGTCCTGAAGATTTTCACACATTTTTCACAGATTTTTGATTATTTACCTCTGACTCCTACAAAGCGCTGACACTAGAGACTCCTTCCATTACTGTGAAATAAATAAGAAACACCTCCTTAGAGAAAACCTTTAAACACTTACCCCGAGGCTTAGATTTTGTGGATCATCTGCTATATACAGTAAGTCCATGTGACTGAGATGGTACTATAGACATATTATGGAAATGCTACTATAGACATAATAATGCATTATTAATCTTTAATCATTAATATGTGATTTTCATTACATCCAGAATGACTTTCTGTGGCACTGTGGTATAAACCGTAATAAAATACAAGACTTACTAGATACACACAAGCATTATTTAGACCCAAGTTGCTCCTTTGTGTTTGGCAAGGCAATATTAAAATCATTAAGAAGATTGATTTTTGCTTCAGAGCTCCAGCTTCCAACTTTGTTAACATCACTTGCTTCTCAAAGTGCAGACTGCTGGATAGAAAAGACTTGATTGTAGACTGCATAAAGATTACAAGCTCAACATGGAGGAAAACTTATTTGTTTATATTACAATATCTTGTAATTATGTCTGACTTTGTATGTACGGTTGTGTGTCCTCAGGTTTTTACGAGCAAAGTGAGATTCAGTCCGCGTTAAGACCCTCGAGATCTTCTCCAAGTCTTTCTTTCTACAGCCACAGTGGCAGATCAGTAGGTCAGTCTGTACTCCAGTTATTCATTCATCTATGCTTTATACACATGAGTGTCTCAGTGACAACTCAATGATTATGATCACTCTAAATAGATCTGCTATTTCTTTCTCTTATATGTTTTAAGATAATAATAATATGTTTAATCTGCAGGTCAAAGCTAAAAAAAAAACTTGAATACATATGTTTATAAGTCTTTAATAATCTTTAGATAGAGAATAAAACAGTCCTGGGTGTGTAAATATGGGAAAATAATCAGTCATGGTGTGGTGTGAAGTAGATTTTTCTCCTATAATGTTGTGAAGTGTTTTATACTACACTAATTTGCCAACTATTATTCATTTAAAAAGCAACATCATTATTTCCATCCATTTATAGTTACATTTAATGTTGTGGAACATCTGAAACAGATTGCTTCCTGTTATAGCAACAGGGGGATGTGGTAGATTAGTGGTTAATGTGTTGGGCTACTGATTAGAAGGTTGTGAGTGGTATCCCAGGTCCACCAAGCTGCCACTGTTGGGCCCCTGAGCAAAGCTTTGTAGTTAAGGTGTTGGACAACTTATTAGAAGGTGATGAGTTTGAATCCCAGGTCCACCAAGCTGCTGCTGCTGCCGGGCCCCTGAGCAAAGCCCATAACCTTCAATTGCTCAGTTATATAAATTGAGATAAAAATGTAAGTCACTCTAGATAAGAGAGTTTGACAAATGCCAGAAAATCAACTGCACAGATCCTGTCTTTTTCTGTTTCTTGAATTTAAGACTTAAACCAAGAAAAGTCCATTGTTCAGAAAACTTTCTCTTTCTCTGGCCAGAAAACTGACTATTACAAAGTGCCGACACTGGAGACTCCTTCCATAAATGTTATATAAAAACGTTTCCAAGTAGAAAGGTTGCCCATATGAAAGATTATACATTTTTCAGTGTTACCTAACAACACATCTTTAATCTGCTGATATGGAATGTCCACAATACTTGTACATTTGAATGAATGAATTGTGCCTAAAAACAATAATGCATTAGAGAGAGTACATTAAAACAGTATAAATCTGTGATTTACCCTGCAGTTACTGGCAATATTGTCAGAGTTGCTGTTATTGGAAATACATCAGTATCTCCTACATAAGATCTCTAAGAGGATGCATTATGATGATGTATATATATATATATATGTGTGTGTGTGTGTGTGTGTGTTTATACTGATTGGTTTAGTAGAGCTGCATGGTCTACCTTTGTTTATTTTTCTCATATCGCAGAAGGCTTTAATATACTCTCAGGATGAAACCTCTAAAAAGGAACTTTTGATGAATTGCAAAGTTCATATGATCTGACAAGTGTGAATAATTTCGGTCAGAATAATGCAGACTAGTTTCTTAACAATATCAACTCAGAAGTCTTCTGTCTAATACCTTGTAAGGCTTATTAAAACTGCAGTGAATATGAATCATATGAATATATGAACAATCTCAGTTTTGATCTGGATAATGATACTGAATTTGCTTCATCTTTCCCAGAAGACGCCTACATGCAGGACTGGGAGGGTCAGAGGGCACGACCCTTGCGATCTTTTCTGCCCCGTTCATTCTCTGCCCCATACTCCCCTTTAGAGGGCATCGCAGAAGGAATTGAGGATGCCGAGGATGATGACAATGGATCACTGTGGTCAAAAGGTCAAACTGCAAATGGAGAGGACGTGAACGGACCTGACATGGCTCCCATTATGAATTTAAATGAGGATGGTGGACCTGTTGGGATCCATTGTGATCATCAAGGTCCCACTGTGGAGGTGGATGAGGGCCCCACAGAAGAAGACATTCAGCAAGCCATGCGTGTTGAGACCTATATTTTGGGTCTTCTACAACGCTATAGCATCGATGAAACTCCCACCTCTACAGAAGCCCTTAGTTCTGCACCTGATCACTGGCAGGAACTACATGCTTATCCCCCTGACTACTGTGAACAATCTGAAAATTCAGAGTGGCAGAAATGGGAAATCTTTAGAGATGAAAACGCATCACAGAATAGATACTATCTGGGAAATGAGACTAATCTCTTCTCACAGGCTTGTAAAGACCCAGGCTCCTCCATAGACTCATCCACGATTGTGGCTGATATAGATTCCCATTGTCTTCATCATTCCTGTGTTTCTATTCCTTTAACTTCTGAATCTCCTAAACAAGACTGGGAAACTACATCTCTGGAATTGGCACATCAACTGCCCTTAGGCAGACTGTATCAGGCGGAAAGCTGGTCATCAGTTGGGCAGAGGCTTGTAAAGACAACCAACCAGTCCCGATCAGAAGGCAGCTTCCAGTCCCATGGTTTTACCATTGAACCAGAGCATGGATACCACACACTGGGGCAGGAAACAGACATACACTGCTTCAGTGAAGATTATATGTCCAGTCAGAGACTCTGGAGCTCCACGATAGACCTCAGTCAAGAAGAGAAGGCGATGTTGCTCAGAGCAGAGGAACAACTGCTGCAAGACACACACCTACCAATTCAGATCAGCCCACCTTCGTGTACTAAGTACACTGGGCAGGACCACCATGTCGGGAATGACCTGATTGCTAGAGGAACTCAGGAAGAAGGATCTGACTCCAGTCTGAGTGAGACATGCTCCCCAGGGTCCAGCTCAAGGTCAAGTGACTCAGATGACAGTGGGGGCCTTGTCTGGCCTCAACAAGTGCCCCCATATGTGCCTTCTTTCTCCCAGAATGCACCTACTGCTATGGTCAGGATCAAAGCCTCGCATGCACTAAAGAGGAAGATCTTGCGTTTCCGCTCAGGCTCACTAAAGGTCATGACCACTGTCTAGTCTTAGATATGGCATTTGAGATTCATTTGGTATATGCTGTGCTTCCAGTGTTGGTGTAATGGTGTTAGAAAGTGGAGTCCATCCACCAGAGCTGGATATAATAGATGTCCAAATTCTGACCTAGTTGAATGTTATGGAATCTGCTGGACAGTTTACAGTGCTGGCTTAGCATGGAGACTTACAAACACACAAACAAACTTTTTGATTCTCTGGTTGAGAGACTTGAGGACTCTTCTCAACATTCTTGTAACTTTGCCTTTTGTTTTCAATGATCAAGACCAAACTGATATTCCTGACTTGTGGATATTTAATCCTGTCCTGGGTGTCATGGTACAGTAGCAGGTATTGTTGCTGCTTATGTCATATCTGAAATTCATTTCCTACGGATGTTGGCGGCGGTAGCTCAAACGGGTAAGGCTCTGGGTTGTCGGTTAGGGGTTCGATACCTAGTACCACCAAGCTGCCACTGTTGGGCCCTTGAGCAAGGCCCTTATCCTCCTCTGTTCTAGAGGTGCTGTATCATGGCTGACCCTGCGCTCTGACCCCTAAGCTGGGATGTGCAAAGAAAAGGATTTCACTGTGCTGTAAAGTATATGTGACAAATATTCTTCTTCTGTTATCCCCCACCTAAACATACTGGTCAGTGGATTGTCTTTTTGCCATGGACTGGTACCCCATCCAGGGTGTATTCCGACTTGTTCTTGGGACAGGCTCTATATTAACCACAACCATGTCCAGGATAAATTGACTAAAGACAAATCAAGACAATGAGGGTCACCAGTCCTAAGATGGACATGACACTGATTGATACCATCTTATTTGAAGCATTTCTCTTGATATTGCTGCACTTGGATAGTTGCTAAAGGCTTCTCTTTGGTGCATATCATGGCTGGAATAACTGCAGGAAGCAAGAAGGATTTTGTATCTTTAGATTCAGACTTTCTTTAGTGCATTTCATGTGAAGTGCCTGAAGTGGGCTATTACAGGTAATTAACCACCTGCTCTCCCCCCCCCCCTTTTGTACTGTTCAACTTTGTAGTATGTAACACTATGTCAAGTTAATTCTGAATGTTGCCTCTTATAATGACTCTTTGAAAAGCCATATGCAGTTTAATGTTTATACTACATGAGATCTCCTAACAAAGATATCCAGTTTTTTCTTTAGGTTTATTGTGAATCTCACACAGGCATGGATGTTCTTACTGAGTTAATTTTAAATCATACTAGCTTCTAACACTTCTGGATGTGTGTCATGTGGATTCCACAAAGCAACTCCTGTAGCCTTTTCCTGTTGTCAAGAGATGGTGTTCAAACACAAACTGGACACCTTGATGTTGTCACTGGTAATGAGTAGGGGGGTCAGCAAAGGTGTAGACACTCCATGTTACAGTGGAACCTTGGCATACGAATGCTCTCCCTTGCGAACTTTAGCCTTAAGAATTGAAATTTTGCAAGAAATTTGCATCAGAATTTGGCATGCGAACCCAACCAAACTGAACACCAGCCAAGTTGCGTCCGGTAGCTGTTCAAAACTTGTTTGTGTCAGTGGAAAGCCAAGCGAAACCAACCAAATCGAGTTCATGAGTTTTTTTCAGTCAAGGGAAGCTGTTTTGAAAGAGTCAACTCACGATACCAACGTTGCCTTCGGCATGCGTTCAAAAGCTAGGTGATTTTTCGGGTGTTTTTTTGTTGACGGATTGGTGGCGTGGCTGCTCTATTCTATTTTTAGCCCAAGCTTGGTGGCACAACTTCCTGTGAGGAGCCTTGACATGGAACGCTTGGCTTGGGTCAGTTCTTGGTAAGCAGCCATACACTTTACATACGCTTCATATTGGTAATATTGGTCATATTTTTAGGTGGCTGGAACAAATTATCTGCATTTATATTATTTCTTATGAGAAAATTTGTTTTGCAAAACACATTTTTCACCTCAAGGTCTCACCTCCATGAATTAAATTGCCAAGGTTCCACTGTATTTATTCGCTGATAGAAGCTGTATGGTGGTGTGTGAGACATGCTCTCCAAGCTTCAGGTTAAAGTCTTATGACTCATATGATAGTACAAGCTTTTTCTGGCTTCATGTTTGCTTTCTTTCTCCCAGAATGCAAGTGTATGGTTTATGTGCCCTTGACAAAACCCTGAAAGCAGAAAGTCTTTTATGCTCTTTTATAAAATTATCTGGAACTGCTCTTTAAGTACGAGACGACGCCACCCAGCGTACCAGTTGAACATAAGTTGTTTCTGTCTGTTTCTGAAAGCACTGCCGACCTCTGTATGAAAAATAGCCATTCAGAAAGCTGTACAAATCTGTATATTTAACATAAAATGAATGTTTAAATGACTATTTCTGTGAATGTACTCTATCCCAGACTTTTGTACATAATGGAGTATTGTCTTGCCTGCTGTTTTTACGCCAGCGTCTTTGCATTTTAGATGCCGATTTTTTTTTACTGTTTGGAAACGCTTTCTGATTCCCTTTTACTGCATGATGAGGATAATAAAGCTTTTATATTAACAACCCGTTTATTTACACATCTTGCCAATGAATGAGAGACAGTGTCAGAAACTCCTTGGTCAAAAAAGCTTTTGAGTCTTTCGTTAACAAAAGTAGATTTTATTGAGAATTAACAAAGCCTGAAAAAACTCTGAAACCCGGTCTCTGCAGACCCTTTCTTTGGAGAAACATCTATTCCCTTTCAATTGTCCCCTACCCCTTACAGTATGTCTTGAGTATTTAAAAACATGGTTACACACATCCATCCTTGTCCATCTTGACTAACTGTATGTACTTAGATAATAGTGGAGTAACTGAACCACAGCATCTTCTTTTGATTATTATAATAAACTTGAATGTTTTTTCTTTGAAAATTTATTCTCTAAAATATTGCACAGCAGTAATTTTTACTATACTATACTATAATTTAATTCTTGTATAATTCCTATATAATGTCATTGGAATATTCATTATTGTCTAAACCTGATACTTGTGCTGAAACTTTCATAATCACAGTGAAAATCTGCACAATGAACAGAATTCATTTGGTATTTTTATCCCAAAATGCCAAAAATATTAAATATATTGATTTATTTTCTATCCTTTTCTGAAATAAATAAATAAATAAATACAATTAGATTGTTTCATATTTCTTTCTTTAATGGAAACAATTTTTTCCCTAAAATAAATAAATAAATAATAAAAAATCCCTAAAATCCTGTAAATATAAAATAAAGATGCAGAAGATATTATTTCTAGCATTTAAAAATATATAAAAGTAGTTGAACTACATACTTAATTAAACAAACAATTAAATGTACAATATGTACAAAAATAAAATGTATATTATTTCCCTTTTAGCTAATTTCAGTTGATTATCCAAATATTCATGAGCTTATATCCTCTCAGACTCGCGTCAAAATGTAATTTATAAATGTGAGATATTCTCAATATTCTCACCATACTTTTATTTTCTGCACTTTTATATAAATAGCACATTTATTTTTCTCTCAGAAGCCCCTGGTATCTACCTCTTAGCAGCTCTACCCATGTCTACAGTACTTACTAAATAAAAGGGAGTATCTAGCTAGCAACAGTGTTTTTTTAGGCACATCCTGAAGAAGTTCACAGTGTACAGAAGGTGGGGTTGTGTGAAAATTGATTTTTATGGACATCTCTGGGAAGACCCAGGACACGCTGGAGGGACTATGTCTCTCGGCTGACCTGGGAACGCATCAGAATCCCCTGGAACAGCTGGAGGAAGTGTCTAGGGAGAGGGAAGTCTGGGCATCCCTGCTTAGACTGCTGCCCCCATGACCCGGCTCCGGATAAGTGGCAGACAATGAATGGAGATTATTTGTGCAAATAAAAAATGCAAACATTGTGAATGCATAAATATATTAATGGCCCATTGCTGTGTAAATATTTTATTAATGTATTATTATTATCATCATTTTTATTATTATTAATATTATTATTATTATTATTATTATTATTATTATTATTATTATTATTATTACCTATTTTCCAGTTTAAAATTTTACAAATTTTATTATTCATTATTTTTTTATTTATTATATTATTTTATCATTATTATTATTATTATTATTATTATTATTATTATTATTCATTGGCAGACTGTATCAAAACACAAATAATAATAAAAACATGAATCTTTTTTTTTTAATCACAAAAAGTCTTAGTTTTAATGATAAAAAAAATATTCATACAAAAGAAATATGCCTTTGAGGAACACACATGCATAGAAATGCTGACAAAAAGATTTCAGAAAAGGATAGATTTCCTGCAACACTTCAAGTTTCAGATCCGTATAATATTCACACATGTTGACGACAACAAGTTGCTCAACTTGCACAAAAAAAGATATATCAGCTTTTTTTTTTCGAGCAACACAGTGGCTTAGAGGTTAGCACTGCTGCCTCACAGCAAGAAGGTCCTGGGTTCAAATCCTGGGTTTGAACAGGCGGGGGCCTTTCTGTGTGGAGTTTGCATGTTCTCCCCGTCTCTGTGTGGGGTTTACTCCGGTTTCCTCCCACAGTCCAAAAACATGTACATTAGGTTGATTGTTAATTCTCAATTGCCCATAGAAGTGAGTGTGTGTGGTTGTCTGTCTATATGTGTGGCCCTGTGATGGACTGGTGACCTGTCCAGGGTGTACCCCTGCCTATTGCCCAATGTGTGCTGGGATAGGCTCCAGCAGATCCCCATGACCATAATTAGGAATAAAGTAAACATAGAAAATGGATGAATTTTATCTTTTTTAGTTCATTTACATTTGCCCAGATTGTCCCAGGATCTTACTTTCTATTCTGATCAATACTCTCAGACACACACACACACACACACACACACACTAGGTCATGCTAATTTTAAGGTTCAAAATTGTTAATAGTTGATAATGATAATAATGATGATGATTATTATGATTATTTATATATATATATATATATATATATATATTTTTTTTTTTTTTGTAATGTATTTTTTATTAACACTTAATATTGAACAAATTGCATACCCTACTTATGAAGAAAAACAAATATTTAATCTGTGGGAGCTTTAGTTCCATTAAATGATGCTTTTCAATTTAGAAAACCTCAAACGTTTATGTTTTTGAGGAGAAGGTGTGTCCAAGCAGGAGCCCGAGTTTGCTCAACATCCTCTTCGCTGTGTGGTCATTTTGTACAGAAGTTGTAAAATATTATTTCTCCTTTTAAATGCAGTAGAGATGTTAAGAAATCCAGTTCAAACCAGTCTGAGAGATGAAGCTGGGCTGGGTCAAGCTCTCGGACGTACTTATGACTAGGGTTAAATGTGGTGTAGCTGAATACATCGTGCTGGTCACTGAGTAACATACGGTACATCTATATTGCTCATTTAAAATATATACAGCAATATATATATATATATATATATATATATATATATAATATATATGCATATATTCTTCTTATTCTTATAATAATAATAATAATAATAATAGTAATAATAGTAAAATATACATAAATACAATGTACTGACACATTTGTTTTCAATTCTTCATGACTTGACGTCACCTATTTTGATGCTCGAGTCAAAGGAAACAGCAAAATAATCAGAAATTACAAGCATGCTGAAAAAATTCATTATAAGTAAATGAGGTTTAAGCTATACAAAATGTGTGTGTCTGTGGAGATGAGCAATGTTCTACATCTAGCTTCTGGAAGCTTCTATTTAATTGTGACCCGAGTCCTCTCCATAGCCTCGGTGTCAGTGGTGCTCTTGGTGTTCATTGTTATACTGTGTCCTCGAGTCGGCTCCTCTGTTGCGAAGTTGAGTACGCTCTTCAGGGTCTTGGTCAAGCTCTCCCTAAAACCTCGGCCCAGGCAAACATAGAGCAGTGGGTTCAGGCAGCTGTTGAAGTAAGCCAGGCAGAGAACTAAAATCTGAGCCAGGTGAAGGTTTGCCCTTTTGTCACCCACTGCCTGATTCGTCATAAGAATAACAATGTCAATAACATGTAAGGGAATCCAGCACAGAAAGAAGGTGACCACTACGGCTAGGATGACCCGCAAGGTACGTGCTGACCTGTCGCTATTCTTCCTGTGTGCCCTCTGGTACACTGCCCAATGGCTTAAACAGATTATCACAAAAGGCAGAAGGAAACCCAACAGGAAGCGCACCATAACCATGGCCCAGGCATGCGCTATGTTTGTGTAATGGCCTACACACAGTATCTTCGACCCATGTTCTTTTTCAGTCATGTGGATGAACTGGGGAATGGTCCCAATTAGCGCCATCACCCAGGTACCCAGACAGACCCAGCGAGCCAAGCGTGGCTGCCTCCAGTTCTGGCACCAAGCAGGCCGAGTCACTAGGAGCCATCGGTCCAAACTGATGATGGTTAATATCAGCACGCTGCAGTACATGAACAGATACAGTAGGCCATGCAGTATTTTGCAGGCTACTGGACCAAAGGGCCAGTGCATATCTTGAGCCAGCGGTACCATCAGCAGGGGCAGGGATAAACAGCATAGCAGGTCAGTCAAGGCCAGGTTCAGGAACCATTGAGCATTAACTGAACGGGGCATCCTGAATGCCGTCACCCAGACGACCAGACCGTTGCCGGGGACACCCAACAAGAAGACAATTGCATAGCAGATCAGCGCAAACCAGTGACGCCACCCGATCACGGACACGCCATTGACCTCAATCAGTGAACAGTTTTTTGCTTCACCACATGGGTTTGTTATGTTGCTGAAATCAATTTCTGGATAATCATCAGTGTAGTCCTCCATTTTAGCTGTGAGGAGAAGGGAAAGAGTAGGAGGCAATATTAAGAACAAATGCAAGAACAAATGATGACCAGAAAGAGCTTTTTTTTTTTTTTTATTTATATTGATCTTATTGACAACGTTTGGCATCAATCAGTTATTTTATTTTCTGAACAATTTCATATGAAATAGGACTAAACTAAAAATGCTTTGCACCATGCTGGAACCCTTGGTGGAACCCTCGTCTGCACCTTTAGTCACTGTGCAGTTTAATTGTAAAATACTTTTAAAACTTAATTCAGGTACATAAATAGAGTAGAATAAATATTTGGATCATGTATTGCATCAGGCACAAATAAGACATAAGAGAAGTATAAAGAAAGAAAGAAAGAAAGAAAGAAAGAAAGAAGTGCCTCTCCTTTTCATTTATTTCTCTGCATCCTTAATCCTTAATGACCATTTACCAAACTAACCGCAAGAAAACAAACAAAAACACAAGCACAATCTTTTCCTTTTCCAGCTCTCTGGCTCTTGGGATCATTTTCTTGTCCATTATCGAGACATTAGTGATGCATTTGCAAAGAAAATTGAAGAAAAACTAGTTGAATGTAAAGTACTGTCTGTAGAAAGCAATACTGACAGCATGAATACTCTTCATGAATGTCTAACACTCAGTTACTCACCTTCAGATGAAGCGCTGAATGTTGAATAATGTGTTCAGTGAGGCTTTACACGTTCAGGCTTGTGTGTGTGATCTACTATCAGCTGCTGTGTTTATACTGAGATAGAAAGGAAGTGACTATGTCCAAACTACGCCTTTGAACATACGCCTTTTTTTGAGCCACATACAAGCAGAGACTTTTTAAATAAACACCTAAACGTCTAATGTTTTGTGCTGTTTTTTGAAAAAAAAAAAATCAGTATACTTAAATAATAAGTATAAACCTGTATAAATAAAAAAAAATAAAAAGAACCTAAAAAATAAAAATAAAAAAGAGGGATTTCCCCTCGGAAAACATACAGATTTACATGTGCAAAAAAAAATGTTTTTTTCTGAGAGAAATTAAATAAAGATATATTTGTAACAGATCATAAATATACCTTCCTAATATGTTTTCTGCTTAGGTAGGAAATCGTTAATATATTTTAAAAAAATTATTATAATAATAATTAAATATTTTTTAATTAATAATAATTAATAATAATTTAATTAAATTTTTAAATAATAATAATAATAATAATAATAATAATAATAATAATAATAATAGTTAATATTATTTACATTATTTAATATTTAATAATATTTCATGTTAATATTAATATTTCACTCCCGCTGTCTTATATATATAAAACAATGTCCAATAATAATAATAATAATAATAATAATAATAATAATAATAATAATAATAATAATAATAATGCCTGCATTATAATAATTTATCTCAATTAAATCATATTTATATAGCCTTTTTAACAATATATCTGCTTTACAGAAATATATTAATCCACAATAAAAATTATTTAAATTACCGATTTATGAGCAAGCCTGAGGCAACAGCCATGAGTAAAAATTCCCTGAAGTGATTTGAGGAAGAAACGTTGAAAGAAACTGGAATCAAAATGGGGAAAAAAAGGAACTCATCCTCATCTGGTGACACCGGTTAATGCAATTAAATAATTCCCCTTCTATAACTTTGTAAAATATGGTCAAAATGTGCAATCTCTTAATAAGGGAATTTATTCTAGTTTTAATATGAAGTCGATTTTATTGAAGTAGGAAAGAACTTATTCCGGATGAAAACAGAACTGATCTTATGTAATGCAGTATAGAGTTATTTCTTTACAGTTTTTGAGTGGATCTATTCACAGTAATCTCAGGTATCTCCAGGCTGTCTATGTGGAGCATGTCTTCAACATGTCCTCCATGTCCTCAGCCTGTCCTCCAAGTGATGAGTGATCAATAATGACTTAAGAGGATATTAGGATATTGTAAAGTATTGCAAAGTTTATAATTGTGTTGGCTAGATGATTAGATCAGAGCATCTCCAAAACCGCAGCTCTTGTGGGGTGTTCCCGGTCTGCAGTGGTCAGTATCTATCAGAAGTATCCTTTAAGTCCTGTAGATATCCCTTGAGTCCTGTAAGTTGCAACTGATCCGACTTAAAGGATCTGCTGCTAACATCTTGGTACCAGATTCCTCAGCACACCTTCAGGGATCTAGTGGAGTCCATGCCTCGACGGGTCAGGGCTGTTTTGGCAGCAAAAGTGGGACCAAAACAATATTAAGCAGGTGGTCATAATATTATGCCTGATCACTGTATATAATTGTCTAATTGTGTTTTTTTAAAACAAAGAACAAAACTTCACTTAACCCCTAATATGTTTCTGAAAGGTGAATTGATTCATCATGTATTCATGTATTATTTATTCATCATGTATTAAAGCAGTCATGACAACTTCTTTACCACCGACTTGAACACTGGATGAACTCTGTAAAATGACCTAAACCTGCTTCCTGAGCTTGTGTGATAAAGCTAGCAGTGCTGATAATGTTTAGCTGGTAACCATAACACTTTTTCATGGCTGCTTACCCAACATGCTTGCACCATGGCACACATTTCTCAGTTCACACTTGTAGCAATCAATTTTGGTGTGTTGTTTTGTTTGGAAACTGGGAAACTACGGCTTGCCGTTGAGGCTATTTTATGTGTCAAGAGTAAAAGTGAACAGGGTTAGAGTTTTACTCCTGTTGTATCACTGAAGTTGGGCGACAATGATATTTTATTGTTATCCATTTATAGTTTCATTTAATGTTGTGGACCATAATAAATTAGTTCCTAGTATTATTTGTAGTACTGCAGTTAGAAACAGTCTTTCCTTCATCAGCTACTCAGGATGGCTTAATGGTTAGCATGTTTGCCTCCTACCTCGTACCTGTGTGTGTGGAGTTTGCATGTTTTACCTGTGCTTCAGGGGTTTCCTCCAGGTTCTCTAGTTTCCTCCACCAGTCTATAGACGTGTGTTGTAGCCTGATCGGCATCTCAATCTTTCTCTATTGTGTGTGTGTGTGTGTGAGTGTGTGTGTGTGTGTGTGTGTGTGTGTGTGTGGAGTATGCATTATCTCCCTGTGCTTCAGGGGTGTCCATCAGGTTCTCCAGATTCCTCCACCAGTCCAAAGACATGTGTTGTAGGAGGACTGGCATCTCTGTTGATTGTCTAATAGCCATCTCAATCTTTCTCTATTGTCTGGTGTGTGATAGATAGATAGATAGATAGATAGATAGATAGATAGATAGATAGATAGATAGATAGATAGATAGATAGATAGATAGATAGATAGATAGATAGATAGATACTTTATTCATCCCAGTGGGAAATTTACAACTTCCAGCAGTATCCACAAACATAGACATAGGTAATAAGATAATAAACACTACAAAAATACTAAATACTAAAAATTTAAAGGTACTAAAAAAACTTACAGGTGTGTGTGTGTGTGTGTGTGTGTGTGTGCAGGATGTCCTCTGCCAGATGTCCTCTGTCCACTGCAATAAGCTCCAGCTCCGCTGCTATCCATTTATTATCAGTCTTATTTTAGGAGTCTGTTATATTAAGTTCCTGTTAACGAGCTCTTACTATAGAAACGTTAACATATTAGGAAGAGAGCAAATGTGAAGATTAATAAAATAAAATAAAAAAGTATCAGAACCTTCTGACCAATCAGAATGGAGAATTCAAGGCATGATATAAGGTAAATTATGGAGTCGATCATGAAATCTGGGTTTAAATGCTGTACACTGTGTATAGTGTTAATAAAATAAAATGTGTTGAGTTTGTTATGAGTGAACGAGTGTAAGATGTGGCTGGAGGCTTAAACGAGCTGAAATTCTTGAGCAACATACCAGTGGTTTTAAAATAGCATAGTTTCAACCCAAATTTGCTGACTGTACTTTGCGGTTTGTCACATGATGAGGACAAATCATGAAAAGAGAGTCATACATTAAAAGCCAGAATTTTGTTAGCAATGATGTTTTAATTGATTATTAATTAATACATAAACAGTGTGATGAAATCATGTGATTGATTCTATTCAGTTCCAGTTTCTCATCGTCGTGACTATTTTACCACAGGTCAATGTTTCTCAAAAACCAGTTCAGCTGTCTAAGTTTCAGCCACAGTGGAGGTCAAGTTTACCATCATTTCGAGGAGCACAGAACATAATAAAGTGCTGCACCCTTTCACACACACTTAATAAAGCCCTTAGGCACATAAACAACTTGTAAACACAATATCATACCAGGAGAACAAATAAGCAAAGGAAAGCCTGGGTTCTTCTGGATTTTTCGGAATACCTTAGACATATTGCATATATTGCACTAATTAGATGCAATTGTACACTTTATTCAGTCGTCACACTCTTCTGCCACTGATCCATATCCATAAATATATTCTTTTATATTTTCTAAATATTTTTCCCATTTGTTTGCATGGATAATTGTATTTCTATTTTTTATTGCAACTATTTTTATTTATTTATTTTTATTTATTTATTTATTTATTTATTTTATTTTTATTTTTTTTAATTCTCTTTTTTTTTTATCACAGACGGTCACTATTTGTCATCCTGTGTATAGTTGCTTGTGTGACAAATAAAATACAAATCTGTATATACACAGTAAAACTATTTTGTTTTACTAACACTTTTTATACTTTTTTAATACTAGTTTTATTAAATGTTCATAACAATTCTATGATGATTATTTTTCAAACAAAAACGCCACATTATACAGATTCTTTGGCTGGATCATTTATTTATTTCTTTTTCTTTCTTTTTTTTTTGTCCATTGATAGTAGCAAAAGAAACCCAAGTGTAAGGAACAGCTGTAGGAAGCTCAATCATGCTACTGTACTGTAGCTAGCAATCATTTTGCAAGCTATTAGCAGATTAACTAGCAATTATTAGTTGACTAGCATCATATATATCTTAAACTGCATGATTTACCTGATGGTCTGATGGTAATTAACACACAGACATTTTTGCCTAGCTACACTATATTGGCAAAAGTATTGGGACACCCCTCCAAATCATTGAATTCAGGTGTTGCTTTTCAGGGGTTGATCTCTGCCCCTTAGTTCCAGTGAAAAGATCTCTTAATGCTTCAGCTTCATACCAAGACATTTTGGACAATTTCATGCTCCCAACTTTATGGGAACAGTTTGGGGATGACCCCTTCCTGTTCCAACCAGTGCACAAAGCAAGGTCCATAAAGACATGGAGTCCGGACCTCAACCTGATAGAACACCTTTGGGATGAATTAGAGCGGAGACTGTGAGCCAGACCTTCTCGTCCAACATCAGTGCCTGACCTCACGAATGTGCTTCTAGTGGAATGGTCAAAAATTCCCATAAACACACTCCTAAACCTTGTGGAAAGCCTTCCCAGAAGAGTTGAAGCAGTTATAGCTGCAAAGGGCGGGACAACTCCATATTACATTCATGTGCATGTAAGGCCGGACGTCCCAAAACTTTTGCCAATATAATGTACTTACATAGGTACTTAGCTAGTTCTTGTCTTTATATTGAGTTCAAATATTATTTATTTTACTTTTTAATGAAGCTAAATTCCTAATTAGGGCTGTAAATTATTTACAGAAACAGCTAGTCAGTCGTGTCTAGCTAGCTACAATTAGCATGGTTGATCTCCCTCTTAACTGTAAACTAAGCAACTGTAACTTGTGTTCCTTTTGTGGCAGTTATTTTACCATGTCTTTGCTACTGTCTGGGAAAAAGCAAGCAAGTTATTTATATCCTATTTACTAAGACAATTGACTAAGTGATTTTCTGCATCAGAAATGACAGATTAAAAAGGTCAGTGAAAGAGGAACAGGAAATGCAAGTTGCGGTGATGCTCACAACAATGAAAACTGTTGGCACAGAATGTGCAGTTTACTGACACACGAGCAGGATAACTGATGTCATAGAAGGCTTGCATTAGTTCCTCGTTCCAGTCAGCACTGTTCATTGCATGGCCTGGGTGCAGATTGAGTCCTGCTTTAAAAAATTTCTTAAACAAAAAGTTCTTTAAATTGGACCAAATGCACTCTCTTGATCAGGGGCAGCACTGAGGGTGGTGTGGATGTTCAGTTTAGCGCAGGAGCATTCTCAGGAAGAAGAGTTGGGGTGTTATCTCTGAAATCATCTGTCTGGAGCTCTGTTAAGAGAAGCAAAGAAGAACAGAAGTCAAAAGAAGAGCAAAACTTTTTTGGTTTGTTTGTTTTTGCGATTTTAGTGTGAATACGGGACTGACCACAGACATAGTTTACTCTTTTTTATTTTCTTTACCAAATGTAATTGTTATTATTACAATAATTAATGTTATTTAACAGGTAAAGTTGTTAAGGCTCTGGGTTATTGATCCGGAGGTTGGGGTTTAAGCCCCAGTGCCACTGCTGGGCCCCTGAACAAGGCCCCTAACCATCTCTGCTCCAGGGGCACTGCATCATCTTTGACCCTATGCTTTGAACCTAACCTCCAAAGTTAACTAATGTGGAGAAAGATTTAATTACTAATATCATTACGATAATAAACAGACATTATTGTGCTGTAATGTATATGTGTGCTGTAATGTAATGTCAAACACACCCAACAGCGAGGTGCTTGGCTGATGGTTGATGATGATGGATTCATCTTCATCCTCCTCCCCCCAGTCAGCAATGTTAGCTGGTGGAATGCACTGCTCCAAAAACAGGTCTTCATCCTCAGAGTCTTCCTGCTCTGGAGGCCAGCGCAACTCGCCGCTCTCCACCTCGCTGATGTCCGTCGGCTCGACCACGATGGAGGGCAGACGCTGTTTCCCCTGAGGGACACATCCCAGAGTTCCCTCTGGATGCAGCACCACCTCTACCGGGTCTGGAAAGATCTGCAGAGAAAAGAGAGAGAGAGAGAGAGAGACAGAGAGAGAGAGACAGAGACAGAGAGACAGACAAGCAGAGTGACAAAGAGGGGGGATTGAGAAACTGATGTTATGTAAGAAGGTGGCAAGAGATAGCAAAATTATTCTTTTTAAAATCCTAACAGATAGATAGATAGATAGATAGATAGATAGATAGATAGATAGATAGATAGATAGATAGACAGACAGACAGACAGACAGACAGACAGACAGACAGACAGATAGATAGATAGATAGATAGATAGATAGATAGATAGATAGATAGACAGTTAGATAGATAGATAGATAGATAGATAGATAGATAGATAGATAGATAGATAGATAGATAGATAGATAGATAGATAGATAGATAGATAGATAGATAGATGTTCCTGACTTTGGATTCACTATAACTAACTTGCCCAGGATAAAGCAGTTCCTGAAGATGAATGAATAAATAAACAGTATTTGGTCATCTGGTGATTGGAACTAAATGTTCTTTGCTTCTGCGTTAAGGTATAAAAATCTTTGCATGTTTGTTGTCTTTAATTATATTTTTTTTTCCTTTGTGTACTCCATACTGTAATATTTACCTGAAAAGGCAGTTTGTCCCTTTTTTTCTGCAGTGGGATTTCATACATGACCGAGTCCTGGGTTCTAACATCCTCCACACATCTGTTTAAAAAAAGAAAAAGAAAAAGAAGAAGGATTTCAGAAGAACGTGATGGCTGAGTTAAAAAAAACCCACTTACATGCAGAGGTTGCGTGATCACAAACACAGAAGTCTTGCACAACTCGAAGCTACATTACTGTTATGACTTGCTTCCTGTCTGGTAGTGTGAATGCAGGACATCCAGAATTGTACTGTTAAACTAAACAGAGTTCCTCAGCGGATCCACTCTATCATTACTTTTCCCAGTGTGGAAAATATTCTCAGCTCAGCCTGTGATTGGCTGCAGTGTCTATCCATCAAACTCAAGAATCAGAGCCCTCGCTGGTCATAGACGATGAATCTGATACGTTAATCTGTCTGCAGTCCCACTTTCTGTTCATGTGCCTGTTGTGTGCAGGCAGGATTACGCCGCTTAGATTACTCGTTTAAGACTTGAGCGTATCTGAACGGATTACACTCTCCTACAGTCGTTTTTTTCTACACTTCATTTCCACTGAGAGATCTGATGCTTGCAAAGACAGAATAAACAACTAATTTGACTGTAACAGTTTTAGTGATGAGTCAACACCATTAGTGATGAGTCCATGGCTATGAATACATCACTTTAAATTGATTTGTTGGGAAAGGAGAATAAATGTAAATCTGCACTTGACTACATTATCCATCATTTCCCTGCATGCCACAGTCTCAATGAGCACTCACACCAGTTTCCCCTAATCAGCATGTCATGCTTTTGTTGATGTCATGCCTTGTTTCTCGCTTTACCTCCCATAGCTCATAGTCACTCATTTTGGTTTGTCTTCGAAGTTTGTTCCTTCGCCTTTTCACTTCCCTGACATCTGTTTTCATTCCCACTTCAATAATCAACCAGGGAGTCTATCAAAGTCTCCACTTTTATTAGCTAATGTCTCAAGCCCTGTAGCTAGTCTCTGGTCTGATGAGGCGCCTTTAGCTAAATATAATATATATAATATAGCTCACATAAATAAATGGATGTAACTCAGTAAATAGGATCTGCTACAAAAGCTGAGCTGGACCATGGTTAGAAAAATGGAGCCACCAGTTTTCATTTATAAGTGAACTAGTTAATTGGTTCTAGGGTCTGGATCATGAACCAGTGGTCCCTTTAACAGAGATTTGGACCCACATAATTTTCCATCAGATCATAGTGAGGGGAGAATTACAAACCAGGATTTTCTGTTCTTTTCCCTCTAATTTTCTCTCGCTAATTCCTATTCAACCTTCAAACAAATGGTACCAACGTTTTGCTAGTCATGCTACCTCACTGGGCGGTGTAACACACTTCATGAAAAACTCATCTTCCCCTTTTCTCGTACATGCTAGTATCACATCACTGTGACAGAAAAGAGACTCATGCCATCCCTCTCACCCCGTGACCATGCAAACCTCTGTATGTTTCCTTGACCTCTGTTGGGATTTGAGCTCACGGTTTTCTGATGACAAAGTTCTCTCTCGTACCACTCAGGAGCAGGGGTTTGTTTTTTCTTCCATTTTGTTATGACTTTTAAGATGAACTTGCTTATAATCAGCCATCGAACTCGTATTATATACACCCTTAACCTTTCTGTGACCTTTCTGATCTTAGAGAAATGTTCTAGATCTGACACTTAAACATCATCCAGTAATAAAAAACGAAATTTCCACTTATGCAGTGGAAATTTCCACTTTTGCAGTGGAAATTTGCATTTTTGTCACTGAATAATCTTTAAATCCAAAGATATATCTGTGAATATTCCAGTGAATTGATGTTATCATTTTACATGGGTGTGGAAATTATGAGTACAACGGTAACCACAGTGGAGAGGAAACCAATTCGCAAATGAAAAAAATGTAGGCGCTGATTTCTAAAACGTTTTTGATTATGATTATCACCGTGAGGTGTTCCTTGTATTAAATACATTACTGACAATGTTATTAGAATGTATAAGAACAATTATTAATATCGCTAGTTAGTCTTCTGTCTTCTGTCTTCTTCTTAACACTTACATTTATAATTAGTCAATTGTGCACTTGCTGGTTTTGTTCAGTTGGAAATCAGTGAGAAAAACTGCCTGACTGCATGGTTTCAAAGAAATTCTATTAATAACAGTCAGAGTCTGATAAGAGTCTAATATTAAGTCTTCCTGACCAAACAAAACAGGTTAATAGAAAAATATCAACTCTGACATGTGTATTTATCTGAAAGTATGTGTTAGTTTAGTGGTTAAAGCGTTGGACTGTTGATCAGATGGTTGTGAGTTTGAATCCCAGGTCCACCAAGCTGCCATTTCTGGGCTCCTGATCAAGGCCTGTAACCCTCAGCTGTATAAAATGAGATAAATTTTAAGCTGCTCTGGATAAGGAGCAGGACAAATGCTATAAATGTAAATTCTAAATACACAAATAGACTGAAGAAGCAAAAAAAAAAGCAAATTATCCGAATGAGTCTTTCATAAGTATTTACCCCCTTCATCATTATGTAGTGTTACTGCCAAGAACTAACAATTAACTGACTTAATTAACAATACCTCAGTCAAGCTTGCTAAAAGAACTGCATCTGATCAGGACATTTCTTTTGTTATGGATCTGATTGTGTCACTTTATTTTAGGGCAGTTGTGGCTCAAGTGGTTAAGGCTGTGGCTTGTTGATCAGAAGATTATGGTTTAAGCCCCAGCACTACCAAGCTCTACTACTGGGTAATTGAGCAAGGCCCTTAACCCTCTCTGGTCCAGGGGTGCTGCATCATAGCTGCCCCTGTGCTCTGACCACAACTTCCTCAGCTGGTATATATGAAGAAAAGAATTCCACTGTGCTGTAATGTATTCATGGTGATCATAAAGTCTTCTTTCCCCTTAGCAGGCTAAAAAATAAAAGGTCAGCTCTTTTTGTTTTAAATTTCTTTCCAATCCAAATCCAGTTCACAAGACAGCATTATGAGCTCAGGTTACTGCCTGTGCAGAGATTCTCCCCAACTTCACATGGATTTCCTCTGGGTTCTCTTCCCACCACTGTCCAAAAACTTCCAGGTAAGCCAATTTCTACGCTGCATCACTCTTAGTGTGTGAAAGCGAGTGCAGGGTGCCCTGCGATGGACTGTGATTTCTCCCAGCTCAGCAGTCTGCTGTGCTGAAAATCAGAAAAATGATGAACACGAAGAAATGTGAACAGATTCATCATGCGAATGGAAAAAGCTTCTTTTAACACGATAACGGCTTTCTGACTTACAGCAAACATGATTAAGACCTCCTTAGAGTGGAAGACAGATGAGAGAATTACGGCAGAATCAACAACCACAGACTCATGGGGCTTTCCTGTTTTTCTTCCTGTGTTAAGAAAAGGTGCCAGCTATCACCCTGAAAGTTCTTCAAGTTTGACTCTGAACTACTGAACCGTGAACCGTCTATTTGACAATTTTCGATTTTTAACTTTCCTTACTTTCTTTACTGTATTTTAATCTTTCTGCACATGCTCACATCAGATTTTGGAAATGCTACAACCAATAATTATGTAAATATCCATCCATCCATCGTCTATACCCGATTTATTCCTAATGCCCGATATATTCCTACATGTTTTTGGACTGTGGGAGTAACCCGGAGTACTGGAGTAAACTCCACACAGAAAGGCCCCTGCCTGTTCGAACCCGGGATTAGAACCCAGGACCTTCTTGCTGTGAGTCAACAGTGCTGACCACTTTTGACAAGTGCCAGAAAAATTAGAAGTTGAAAAACACACAGCATTTTTCAGGTAATTAGACAGCATTTTTATTTTTGAATAGATGTCTTCATTTGCACCTCAGTACACACTGCTCTCAATGTGGACATCATTACAGAACTGCCTAGTCATATAGGATGTAAAAAAAAATAGAAGAAGAAAGGAAGAAGGTTATCAGTATGTTCAATCTACCACCAACTCCAACTGCAACCCAAGTGTAAATAGAACCTCCTACTTTTATCATCACATAAAATGAATAAAATCTAGTTAAAACATTTCCATAGATTTTACTGCAATTCATTTTAAAAAGAACTGTAGTTATTTAGGATCAGTGTACACTTCTTTAGGGTTTTTTAAGAGCTTTGTACTTAGTCTCACTTCAACTTTCTCTAATAGCAACTTCTATATTGGGTTTATTTATTTCCTTCATTTCATTTACTGTAAAATATAAATATAATACATTTATATACACCTGAAAATGAATAATCACCTTGTGATCATAAGCATCATCACACGTCAGGCTTTCGGAGGTAAATCTAGCGGCTGGTATTTATAGAGTTTCCTGTCTAATTCTGTTTAGGTCTGTTTCACAATGGCACTAAATTAACATGATATTTCTCTTCATGAGGAAAACAGGCTAGCAACTGAACCATCTTTACCTTGACTGACTGCATTAGAGCCATGTTTGTTAAACTGGCTTCTTATTCGTCTAAGATGCTATTAATAAAATTATGATCCTTTTTAGATGTCAAAGTATGCTATAGACAGAAAAACGCCCACCAAAGGCTGATTTTTTCTACCAGAGAAGGAAAATGCCGTCGGCCGTCTGTTGTCTTTCTTAGACGAACACAGACATACACAAACCGGCTAGTGTCTCTGTGATTGATGAGAGAGAGAGAGAGAGAGAGAGAGAGAGAGGGAGAGGCTTTATCAATAATCTCACAATAATAAACATTAGATAACGTCAGCTATATTCAACATTTTGTGTTTTCCAGATTCGTTAAAGCCTTAAACTTTCTTTAAAACCAAATTCTTCAAACTTTGAAAATATCAGTAAGGCAAACCAGCATGTCCTTTGTATGTCACGTGTATCACACGACCCTCTGCCTACAGAGCTGGAGTAAAGAGCTGGGTTTAATCCTGCCTTGTCCTCCTGCTGTTACTGCCAAAGTCATTAATGAGCTCAAGCATCACACACACACACACACACAAACACGTAAACACACCACACACAACCATAAGCACATAGCCTACATAGTCATGTTCGGTTAGTAGCTACATAGAATTGTATTGGCAAAAGTATTGGCACCCGTAATATCCGTCTATTTTTGATTTCCCCCTAATTTTGTGTAACCCAGATTTGCTTATTTGCCCATTTTTGGATATCCAGGTTTAAAATACCATCATTTCAAATAAATATATGGAGTGTCTTGAACCAGGAACTGGTTTAGAGGCTGAATAACAAAAAGTTTGATTGGTCAAAAGGGTGTGAAAATCATTCATCGTCCAACTAACCTCGGTCTTAAAAACAAACAGTGAATAAATAAAATGCAAAAAAATAAATAAATAAAATACTGTTGCTGGTTAATAATGCAAAAAATAAATAAATAAATACTGCAAAACTGTGAGGCTACAAGTGAATCCGCAATTGTGATTTTTTCTCTGTTCAGCTGTGGATCTTTGCAACAAGATGTAATTTAAAGTCTTAATTCAATCTATTAAATAATTTCTAAATGAATACTTAAAATGTAAGCTTGTATCTCTCTCTCTCTCTCTCTCTCTCTCTCTCCTGAATCTCAGTGATGTCCTACCCTTGTGTGGAGATACAGGCATCCTCTGCGCTGCTGCTGTGCTCCATGCAGGGTTTGTTCATCCAGCTAATAAGAAAAAAGTTTTCACAGATCTTCAGGCCCTGCTGAGGAGCTTAAACTCTGCTCGATTCTAGACCTCTGGTGATCCGTGCAGGTGGGAGATGAAGCTGAGACGTGAGGATCAACAGAATCCTGAGACGTGACCTGCAGCCACCACTTTCACAATATTCCTAGAGTCTCTTCCCAAAGAGAAAAGCAGCCTGCTCATCTTCAAATGTACAAACTCTGACACTTTTTTCCGTTCATCTGTCTCTCTCGAGTCCTCTCCCTCTCTCTCTGGTCTGTCTAACTCTCTCTCTATCCCAGCAGAAGGACGCTGTAGAGGAGCGGGATTAGTGGCAGAGCTGATTAGAGATGTGAAGAGATGATTATCGGAGCTGTGCTGCAGTGCTGGTGGTGTACGGTTCGGCCAGCTGTACTGACTTCTGGAGGAACTTCATCTCTGATTCTACTTTTCACTCCAACAAGGAACTGGATATAAATTTGTACAGAATTTTGTTCTCTGGCGCATGTAACGTGACATTTGTAAAAATCCAAGCAGTTTGCAAAAAGCATGCATACTTTATCCTATGAGATCTTAGGTTTTTCTGAAAATTTACACTATTGTGATTCAGCTTCAAACTGTATCATAGGTGATGAGTTCCTGCAAATTTTTATATTTAATTCAACCATTAAAAAATAAATAAATTGCCTTTATTTGTCACATATACATTACTGCACAGTGAAATCCTTTTCTTCACATATCCCATCCTTGGAGGTTGGGGTCAGAGCACAGGGTCAGCTATGATACAGCACCCCTGGAGGAGAGAGGGTTAAGGACCTTGCTCAAGTGGCAACTTGGCAAGGCTGGGGCTTGAAGCCCCAATCACCCAGTCAATGAACCAGAGCCTTAACCACTTGAGCCACCACCGCTTGATTGTTTCACTCACACACAAATTTAGTGAATTTTCTTTTCAAACCCAGTCAGTTTTTATATCTATTAACTACAAAGCAATCTACAACAAATTCATAACATAAAATAAAATCAGACTAGCTATTTAATTAGGACAAAAGTAATGGCACTGTGTTAGTTTGTGTCTATGGGAGCTGGCAAGCTGCAGTGGCTGAGCTGCATTACTGGAAAACTTATCATGTCGTATTTAAGAGGCAAGATATGGCATGAGGCTTTATTATTTAGTTGTCAGTTTGGCTGTAATGGATTGTGTTTCACTTAAATGCAAATCATCTGTACCATGGACATATTCGGTAATTTCCAGGTGATTGGATATATATATTTAAATATGAGTATAAAGAAAATCAAGGTTACAGATCTGGTACGAGATCAAGAGACCCACTGATTCTAACGTTTTCCTGTATGACTCCTGTGACTCAACTATTTGTGCTCAAAAATCACAAAATTAAGCACCAGACTGAACCTTTATTAGACACAAACAAACATAAACTTACTTGAATTTTGTTAAGGGGGCTGGTTCTAATCTTAGACGGGAAGCTAACATCTAATATTTTGTCAATACATGAACAATGCATTATATCAAATGTCTCATCAGCTGCATTTAGTGAGTTCACATTTTTGATATGTTTCACATTTGTAATGCTGTTCTGGCTTCATAACGTTGTTTCCTCAATCGTTTAAATCTGATCTGGATGGCAACAATCCATACCTTGAATCCTTTTTATTCTTAAAGTCAGGGATGGAGAAGCTTAGTCATGCTTGCACACATTTATACCGACTGTCCCTGTTTCGTCTGACAAAGAGCTGACAAGATAAAGATGTGTGATTCTCTGCTTAGGAGATATGATATAAAGCAGACTTCTCAGGCTTACACTAACAGTGAAGTAGCTTTAGCCAACATGATTTAAATCCTTAACGTCCTTTATCTGTTGTCCTGCAAGCACTCACGTGCCAGATTCACTATAGGAAAGTGTGTCAGGGCTTGTGAGAGGAAGCGCACTGATCACAGCTCCTATAGGCTAAACAGATTGAAGGATTTATGAAGCTGAATTGAATCACTTGGTGTTACGGGGCATGGAAAGTAATACAGTGGAAACCAAATGTATACAAGCTTTAAAATACAGGATGTAGTCTCGCCTCACACCCAGTGCTCCTGAGATAAGCTCCGGATCCACTATAACCGAGATAAAGCACTTAGTAATGAGGAATGAACAGAAGAATCATCAGATTATCTTGAGATATGTTGACACGTAATAGTACATAATCAGAACATAATCTCTGAGGTTCATCCTGAGGTAAATACCACATGAGCTCATGATATAAATAGGAAACTGGGTTTCTTACAGACACAGAAGCATTTACATAGCTGATGGAGCTTGTTTATCTGGACACAGTGTGTACAATGCTGTCCACTACCCCCACGTTTATTAAGTGCCCACCTGTTACTCTTTTAGTGTGGGTGTGTAAATTTGTCTTTAGCACTCACAACTGATTTGTTTCTTTTTATTTATTGTATTTGATGTATGTTAGCATGTGGGTAGTGTTGAGATATAATTAATACATCCACAAAAAAACTGTGAAGGAAAGGTTTTAATTGAGGAGAATACAGTGTTAGCATCATGTTTGTGCTAAGACTAGCAAGTAATATACATGTATTTTTGAACCAACGTGTTTTTAAAACCCCTCCAATGCAAAGAAAAACCTATTTAAAAACATTTCAGCAACAATTCGATTTGTTTTTATTGAGTTTAATTCCGAATTTTGTTTAGTTTTGGCTTGTGTGTGAGAAAAGGGGTCGAGTAATGTGATGCTAGCTGCAAAACCGCTAATGGCCACACGGTGGCACGTGGAGTCCAGAGGATAAAGATTGCAAGGAAAACTTTTAGACTAGAAAAAATGGCTGGAGAAAAACTTTCCTTTAGTTAGTCTTGTTTTCCTTAACTTCATTATAATTATCATTATTAGTTACTTTAACTGTCTCTGTGTTTGTATAGGATAATTGTAAGTACTCTAAATCTCTCCAAACCTTAAACACACTCCAGTAAACAGAAGATGTCTGTATTTATTATATCAGCTTCACTCACCTCAAGGGACATTTTTATTTCTCATCATGATGGAGAGATTCACACAAAAATAAGAAAGAGGGTTTTTTTTTTTTTATTGTCATTAAGCTTTAAGCATCTACTCTATATTGCCAAAAGTTTTGGGACACCCCTCTAAACCATTGAATTCAGGGGTTGGGCTTGGCTCCTTAAAGCTTCAGCTTCATACCAAGACATTTTGGACAATTGAAGCATTAAAAGTCCCTTTCCCTGGAACTAAGGGGCCAGCCCCTGAAACACAACTCCTGAGCTTAATGATTTAAAGGGGTGTCCCAAAACGTATAATAATAAATTATAAACACTGTAAGCATTGTGCACAGTCCATAAATGACACTGTGGCAGGTTTTGCATGTACAGGGACAAGGACATTGCACATAATCACATAAATGTATACAGTATAGTAGGAAAATGTAATAACATACAAAATGGCTGTTGCAAGAGTGTTGAATCCGTAATGTAATGATCTAATAAAGTGCAGGATGTTCGTGGAGAGAGAGAGATGGCACAGAGACAGACCTTAATTCTCGGCTGTCTGCCTGCAGGATGAAGCTGTTTTTGAGGCCAGTGCTGTTTGTTCTGATGCTGCAGAAGCGTTCGCTAGAGGGGAGAGAGCAGTACAGAGCATGAGCCGGGTGCAAGGCAGCCAAGATGATGGACTGTGTCCTTGCTGATGAAGATGTACAGTAGTAATGGAAGATTTTTACCTCTGCATTTTATATAGGTCTTGCATAGTCAGAGCGCTCTATTAACATCACACCCACATTTACAATAAACAGTGAGAAGTGCACTGTGTGGGCTGAAGAAATAAAGTATGAGGAAAAGATCTTCAGACGGTCCTTCAGACCAAGGATTGCTGAGTGCTAAATGATGCTGGTTTAGGAGTCCAGTTAATCCTGTCATTGACCTTTGACCTCTGCATCTCTGTATATAGCTCCAGCCTTTAGCCATATGACCCATGTTCAGGGATATAGTTAGTAGGAGCAAAAGTTTGTGCATCACATCCATATGTGCTTTTAGATAGATAGATAGATAGATAGATAGATAGATAGATAGATAGATAGATAGATAGATAGAATCATTCTAAAATAGATAGCTGACTGTTTCACACTGAGACTCACAGAGTGAGTGAGTGAGAGAGAGAGAGAGAGAGATGAATAAAGATGGCCGCGCTCGCGCCAGCCCCGGTGAATTGCTGTTTTGAGTTGTGTATTTTGGTGTTGCTTGTTTTTGGCGGTCAGTGTTCAGAGCAAGCTGAACCGAATTCCTTGTTCCAAAGAAGACCAGCTTTTCTTCCACACTGCTTTTCTCATTCTCATTGGTCGCGATCTGTGGAGGAGGAACTGGCGCGCGTGTCCCAGGTAGCGGAGCGCAGGACGAGGAAGCGCGCGCGCGTGAGCTCCGACGGCGGCAGGGAACACGGTTCGGTTCTCACCGGAACACGCGCAGCTCCCAGCTTTGTGGAATAGACCTGAGCAACCGGAGAATCAGGACAGAAGGGAATTTAACATCACGTCTTTTGTTGTTTCCGAAAAAAGCCGGATACGCGAGGCGTCGATTCCGGACAGCGCGCGCACCAGCTCGAGCCCGCAGCCTCGCATTTACACCTTTTCAGGTAAACTTCCTGTAAGAGCTGTTGTGTTTCTGTAGCAGTGATGATGATATCACAACTCTCTTTATCATTATGAGCTTCATTCTAAGCTCTGACAATTAATTCCAGTCGTTTGTTTCATGATAACAAGCAAACCTTATCTCAGCACTCACAGTTTCAACAGACAATAATGTAAACAAACCTGATAAACACACAAAGCACCTGGGTCATGGTTCAATTTTGCAGGATGGCAGGAGCATAGCCAGAGCTCAAACACCTTGTGCTTTATGTCTCAGGTTCACAGTCCTGGTCCTGAGGATCCTCTGGTTGTGCACATGTCAGTGTTTTCACTGCATTGATGTGGGTGTGTTAGAGAGAGAAACCACTCAATCTCTCAAGAATCTATCTATCTATCTATCTATCTATCTATCTATCTATCTATCTATCTATCTATCTATCTATCTATCTATCTATATCTAAAGCATTTCTGAAGCACTTTTAATAACTCAAACACATTTAAAATAAAGTTTCAATCTAGATAAACTTCATGTGATGCTCCACTCAGGCAAATGAAAAGACCATTAAAGGAAAATCCCACCATGAAACACATTAAACGTTTTATACTGATAAAAGCAGTTTGTTTTAGGGATTTTGGTACTAATTTTTTAGTTAATGCTGTTGAAAAAAAAATGAGTCAAGGCAGAAATTCATTACAAAATAAATCCTGACTACTGATGCTTTCAATTCATATTCATTCCCAAAATCAAGTCCTACTTATTTCTGGAAACGGCACTGAGGAATTTAAAGCTTGCTTGGGTTTTTTGTTTGTTTTTGTTTTTGTTTTTAAGCTGTTCTCTGGTTGCTCCTTTTTTGGGCTGAGATCAGGCGAGCACTTGGAGTAAAGCTCTTTGGATCAGCAGATGGCACTGTGTCTGGAAAACAGGCAGAAAAAGAGGTCAGGTTTCCCTATTTTTCATCTCCT
The DNA here is from genome assembly GCF_019097595.1 of Hemibagrus wyckioides. Classification (NCBI taxonomy): domain Eukaryota; kingdom Metazoa; phylum Chordata; class Actinopteri; order Siluriformes; family Bagridae; genus Hemibagrus; species Hemibagrus wyckioides. The sequence goes on from NC_080713.1 coordinate 25,562,397, forward strand.
CCTGTGTAGAACTTTTAAAACTGTAACTCAAGAGAGGATGTGAGCACCAGGTGCAGGATGTGGATCAGGAGAGGTGCTGGATCACAACAAACTTAATCACTGTAATTTATTACTGCTTAATATGGCAGTGAACAGGAGGGTGTAGGAGCGCTGCTGCAGTCGTGTTAGTAATGGAGAGGAAAATAGGTCTCGTAAATGTCTGTTTATGCAGGAAGCCCCAGAAAATGTGGTGGATAGATCTGAAATCCAGCCTGTGCTGAACTTCTATTCATCCCACAGCTGATTCTTAATTCTGATGGGTCAGAAAGTGCTGATTAATTTTCTGTAACAGGATATGTGGCATTAGTTATATTAAAATGCTCATATCATGCTAATATGTTATTATTTCTATAGTATCAACTTACACAGGGACTTGTGCTGCAGATGTTCCTCTTAAATATGTCTGATGTGTTAGTTTTCTGTGAGGTGAGAACTTTTCTGTGTATTTGGTGCCTTAAGAGAGAGAAAAAAGAGGCACCAGTGTGGGAACAGATATTTATAGCCGCTGAAACGTAAGCGATAACAGCGACTAATTTGTATTGTGGATGTTCCACATCATCAAATATAACTAAATGAATAAAACGTGTTTAATAAGTCATATGTTTTGAGTGGAAATGTTAGCATTGACAAATTGCCGTGTTAAAAGAGAAATAAAATAGTTAAATATATTATAGTAATATAATGCAATTAAAGATGTGGTTTTTTTTTGGAAAATAATCAAATTCAGACTTTAAACAGTCATATTTATTATTATTTAATCTTATTTAATTATTGCCTCATTAGATAATAGGTGTCATCAATTATCCGCTTTTGGAATTTGAACTAAAACACATAATAATGAATAAAAATAATTTGACTTTTTAACTCAATTTTTAACTAAAAGCGAAAATTCTTTTTTATTTTTTATATTTATTTTTTATATTTATTTTTATTATGATTTAATTGTAAAATTGTTTTTTTCTTTTTGGAATATCAAAGCACAAATTCTTAATTATGAAACTTTAATATATGTCATTTTAAATAGTTAGATTTTCAACTAAGAAAATAAGAATTATGCTACAGTGTGATTGGACATGTGCTTATGGTGTTTATTTAATGAGTTTTACATTATTGGACTACTTTAATTAGCAGCTATCCTGATTCCCTCAGGTCCAGTCCTGTTGTGATCAGCTTCTGGGTTTCTTACAAACAAACAGCATAAATGGTTCATGTGGCTTTTTAATCAAAAAATTTGGCACAAGTTTCTTAGTGGACACACATAAACACTGGGCATGGCAGATGTTACTCTTTGTATTGGGTACAGTATGTATTACAGTGGGTTGTATATTGTCTCAGTGGAAACGAGGTCACTCACAGAAGGCTTCATGCCACTGTAATATAAAAGCATTACAGATTAGCCAGCTGACTCTTTCTCACACACAGCTGGATGAAAAACACACGCTTCTGTCCGATTCGGTCATCCTGTGCAATGACAAGGATGCTCTCATAAACAGAGTGCAAGCTCCTATATATGTAGAGCAGCCATCATACAAATCTCTGTGTAATATGATGGAAAAATAAAAGAAGATAATTTACATATTGTTAGATCTCTCATCACAGAGGCTCTCTCTGATGTCCATCGGTCCATCAGACTGACTTTGGTGGCCAGCAGGGCGGATATGTCACTACATGGTGAATAATGAATATCAGATTGGTTAAAAGACTTGTAGAATAGGGCTAGTGTGTGTATGGCTCCTGTAATTGAGGACAGGTTGAAGACTATAAGCTTCGTCATTGTGTAAATGTGTAAATAGTAGTAGTGTTGTCATGGTTACACATAGTCCTGCTGATATCTCTGTTTTAAACAATTGCTCAGAGATTCTTATTTACACTCGATAATGTCGTGTAAAGAATAAGGCCTTGTCTCAATTTGTTGACGCTCGATTCTGGGGCAATCACAGGGTTTCTTTTGCTTAGAAAAATAGCTTCTGTACTGTGGATCGATTCTGCTGGCTCTTTTGTGCATGCATGTTTACACAATTTAATAATTTTCCTTAGCTTCCAACACTTGGAGGTGCACTGGGGCAGCAGGTAGTGTTTTCACCTCATGGTTCACCTAATGGTCCATGGTACGACCCTGAGCTTGGGTTACTATCTGTACAGAGTTTCTCTGCAGGTTCTCTCCATCCCAACATAGATGTCTTCCAGGTTATCTGGTTTCCAGCAAGAACTTGCCAGTAGATTGACTGGTTAGGATAAATTGCACCTATGTGTGAATGTGTGTGTGTGTTGCCCTGTTACAGACTGGTATCCTATGCAAGGTGTATTCCCAGGGTGTGTTCCTGGGTTAGACATTGTGACTCTGACCGTAATGAAGCAGTTACTGCAAGAGAGTTTGTTTCAAGACTCAAGGACAGTGCTTGTACAGGAATACTTGCTAACAAGGAGCCATCCTTTACATATAGGACATTTTTGTCATAAGGGGGCAGTTAGCTCAGCCTCATGCCATCACTAGAGGGAGGCAGTGAGCATCTTCTTAATCACAATCCAAGGAAATTGGCTCCACCTGCGCCGGGGTCTATTTAAGGAGAGCTCTCAAGTCTCACAGTGTTCAGTCTTGAGTCAGTCTTGCTGCATGCTGGTGCTTTAATTCTCAGCTGGTAATAGTCTCCTGGGTGCATTGTGACCCCTTTTTTGGATTCTATATCCAACTCTAGTGCTCCCAGAAGCTATATTTGGAAAAGTTATAAAAGTTGAGCTAATTTGTGCTTAAGGAAATTCTTTATATATCAGTAAGGTATCGAATGTCCTCCACTGACCATAATGCCCATTTACCAGGCATCACATGAATTAAAAAAGACTAAAAAAGTTATTCAAATGTGAAATCAAGTTATTCTGCATATGGTATTGACAGCAGATAATGTGCACATGTGATACTGATGGCACCACGGTTCACTGGAGGCAAGAAGAAACCATGGTGCTCAAGAGGACTAAGGTACGGTTCTCTGAAGGCTTTTATATTTCCCCAAACTCTAAACCACAACTGACCTAAGAAAAGATCAGATCAGATGAGATAGAGCTTTATTTTGCCAGAGACTGTTTCAGAGTACAAGAAAAATAAATATAAATGAAATATACTACATATACATATATATATATATATATATATATATATATATATATATATATATATACACAAAAGCACATGGTATTATATTAACATAGATATTGTAATTATTGTGAAATTGGGATAGTGCATATAATAGCACAGTGATGCTATCAGTGTTCATTGGGTCAGCTCTGCTCCCTACCAAAAGGGGAGGAGTTACAGAGTTTGGGACACTGGTAGGAAAGACCTCCTATAGCATTCTTTGGTTGCCTTCGGTGGTCAGTCTATGGCTGAACGTCCTTCGGTACGATTGTCGCATGCAGGGGGTGTGATGCGTTGTCTAGGATACTGAGAAGTTTCCTTAGCATTCTCCTTTCAGACACCTTATCCAGAGACTGCAGCTCCACTCAGACACCTCAACCAGAGACTGCAGCTCCACTCAGACACCTCAACCAGAGACTCCAGCTCCACTCAGACACCTCAACCAGAGACTCCAGCTCCACTCAGACACCTCAACCAGAGACTGCAGCTCCACTCAGACACCTCAACCAGAGACTCCAGCTCCACTCAGACACCTCAACCAGAGACTCCAGCTCCACTCAGACACCTCAACCAGAGACTGCAGCTCCACTCAGACACCTCAACCAGAGACTGCAGCTCCACTCAGACACCTCAACCAGAGACTCCAGCTCCACTCAGACACCTCAACCAGAGACTCCAGCTCCACTCAGACACCTCAACCAGAGACTCCAGCTCCACTCAGACACCTCAACCAGAGACTCCAGCTCCACTCAGACACCTCAACCAGAGACTCCAGCTCCACTCCCATGACAGAGCCTGCTTTCCTAATAAGCTTGTTGAGTCTGTTGGCATCGGTTGTATTCATCTTGCTACCCCAGCACTTCACAGTGTAGACGATGATACTGGCTACCACTGAGTGGTGGAACATCTGCAGCATGGGTCTGCATACATTAAAGAACCTAAATGTCCTGAAGAAGTATAGGCAACTCTGACTTTTCTTATACATTCCAGCTTGTTGTCCATGTGTTAATTTCATGTCGAAAATGCCTCAAGCCAGGAAACCACATCTTTGGCCACTCCTATCTCTCCAACTGCTTTTACATTTATTCATTTAGTAGAAGCTTCCAAAGCGACTATCCAAAGTGACTTACAAATGAGGAGTTCTGCTAGTTCACTGAAGGACAGTCAGTTGGAAACTTCTGGAAATGGACCTCATGCCTCGCTGAATAGGACCTACCAGGTGTCAGTGGTTAAATGATGGCAGGTTGTGGGAGGAAAGATTTTGGAAAAATCTGTGCCAGCAAAAAAAAAGTTGTTGCCCAGCAGTTTTGTTCTTTTTTGTGTAGTAGTATTGACCAAGATGACTTTAACTCTGGGGTTCAGGTGTTGAAGTGATGACTGATTGAGTGCTTGCCTCAGGTCGTGGATATGTTTCATGTATTTATACCGATGGACCTGAGACCAGAATTTGACGTCATTGACCTCATTGAGTGAAAACACTTCTGTGATACAGCAGACAAGGTCTTGCCTGGATTAGATCTCATTTAACAGAGCATTTCCTGTTTGTTAGCATGACTGGCATGCAGGTTAATAGGGTCCAACGAGAAACAGACCATCGCTGCCATTCGTCTCCTTCACAAAGCTGTTTCCATCATTGTGCACTGCTACAGCTTTACCCCAATGCCTTAAATCATGAAAGGTGTGATATTATTTTATACTACCTTTGTGTTATTTTTGTATATCATCTGAAATCTATCCTTGCGCAAGTGTGTGTCTGTAACCCGTATAGAAAAATGAGAAACGGATCTGTGAGGTATCTCTTCACACACATGCACTCCCGACATGTCCTTGAGACGATGTGATGACATTTTCTGAGAAATGCTCAGCTGGATATAACTCTGAAGCACACACAAAAAAAAATCCCTTGAGCTGCCTGCACCTGGCAACCGAGAGCGAAGTGACAGTGACATCCCTGTGAATGCTAAATCAAAGGCACGGCGCTTGGTTAGGCATGCTAATGCAGACTAGATGTAACCTCGGAGGCTTAGATGTTTTATTAATACTGTGCTGGTTAGCATGCTGTCGTTATATTACTGTATATACTGTATATATATATTTTTATATGGATATTCAGAAAATTGGGAATATTCAGACAACTGGATATGCCATTAAAACACTTAGCTGTGTGATGCAATAGATGATAAAAGGCATCAAGGTTGTTCGGAGAAAGAAAGATACAGCTCTAGGACTCGAGTTAGCGTGCCATTAACCAGATCGTTTGTTCAAACCATACCAAAATTTGTTCTTTTGTGTGATTTGTACTTTGAGCTGATGGTGTTTGCTTAAGTCCCTTAACTTTTTAATAGAATTTGAAGAAAAGAAATTATTTCACACGTGGGCTCTCAGTCAGTCCTGATGTGTTACACAGGCTTAAATAATTTAGCCTAAATGGAGGCAAAGTGTTAGCGGTCCACTATGCTAAGTGTTAGCAGTCAACTTGAGCTTGGCGGAAATCAATCCTATCTACTTCATAAGTCCTGGTGGAGGTTAAATTATTATGAGAAGGTTTGCCAGTCTCACTGTAGTATTTAGACCAGTCGGAGCTGGCTACATGCTAATATTATTAACAGACCACTGATAAAGTGATAAACTATAGCTAGCATAAGCTGTCTCTACTGATTAGATGAGCTAGATGTGACGGCTTTAATGCTAGTTCAGTTTCACGTTTTCATCAGTTCCACTTGGATCCAATGGATGTTTTATACCATTAAAGTAAAAAAACAAAACGGACCAAAAACAAGCCAGCAAAATACCACAGTCGTTCTTCTTCCCATATTTGTCCTTGTGTCCTCTAAATCTGAGTGAGTGTGTGAATATTGAGTCTGATCTATGAAGACAAAAGTATAAGAAAAGATTTTCATTTTCAGGGTAGATACTTGGGATGAAAAGAAAATATGGTGATGTTTTAGTTGTAAGTGTGTATGTGCAGAAGAGGGTTGTGGATAATGGCTCAAGTGTGTGTGTGTGTGTGTCTTTTATATTTGGATCAAAGTGCCATCATGGCTGCAGGCAGGGTGGAGCGAGAGAGAGAGAGAGAACCGCATGTGATTTTTTCATGATTATTTCATAAATTCATAAAAGGCTCAGAGCTGCTTGGAGGTCAGCGCTTAAGGAGAAGAAAGAACCATCTCTGCTTTCGCTCGCCTTCTTCTGTTTGATCTTTCACTCGCTCTCTTACCCCCTTCACCCTTTCTCCCTTTACAAGTAAACACAGTGCATCAGTGCGTTATTGTTGTTGCTGCATGACACCAACTGACTTTCTGTCAATTTCCTGCTGGTTTTTATTATGTGGCTGGATGAGCAGATGAGCTGTACAGGTCTGGAGCAGTGTATAATTCCGAATAAATCTGGAGTTTCGTTTGATTTTAAAGAGCAGAGGTGCGTAGCTCTTTTTGTTCTCTAAGTCTGTTGAATGATGGGAGTTTAAGCTGATGATTAGGGGTCCAAGCACCAAAAGGAGCCCTATACGTTTATTCTTCTTCAGGAAGGCCTCCTGGTGGTCCAGTGGCAGGATTCCACGCTCTCATTACTGTGGCCTGGGTTTGATTCCCGGGCAGGGTGCCTCCCCAGCCACTGAAGAGTTAACTCTCAGTGCCGGTCCCAAGCCTGGATAAAAATGGGAGGGTTGTGAGGGGAAGAACATCCGGCGTCAAACCTGTGCCAAGTCATGCGGATTGAATGATCTGCTACAAACAGGATAACCTAAGGCTAGGATAAAAAAAATAAATAAAATTCTTCTTCAGGAGCTGGTTTATCATTGTCAGAATCACCGTGCATCCCGGGAGTACAGACTTCTTGTAATTAAAAAGTCTGTGGTACACACTGAGACAATTTTCATGAAATTTGACTGGTAATAAAGTCTTTTCACTCATTTTTGGTTATGCCTTTTAAACCAACCAGCGCCTCCAAATGGCCGAATCTAGACACACTTCTTATACATTTACATTTCTGGCATTTGGTAGGTATCTTTATCCAGAGTGACTTACATTTTTTATCTCATTTCTTACACAACTAAGCAATTGAGGGTTAAGGGAACCCAGCAGTGGTAGCTTAGTGGAGCTGGGATTCAAACTCACAAACTTCTGATCAGAAGTCTTAAACGCTAAGCTGCCACATCCCTATTATTATTAACGTCCACTATATTGTAATGGTCACCTTACTGTGTCATGGTGTCAAATTTCATCCAGGTTTTAGCGAAAGATTCACAAATGATTACGAACCGTTTGATTCTACACTGTGCTTTTTAGACATGAGAAACTCTCTAACTCGCAGCCTGTACTGTAGGATGAACAGGAGGATTTCATAATATCGTCCACTTCATTAGCGTTGGTAATGGAAGAGAGAAAAAAAAATGCAAATGGAAAGTTGCGTTAGATGTTGAGAAAAAAGGACTCCTCTATTTTGAAAATTGATGGATAAACTAAAAGAAAAGAAAATTGGATTATGTCTGAAGTAGCAATGCCATTAAAAAAAGCTTGGTGAACACACACCTTTGAACTGGCCTCAGCTCAATTTATGGGATTTGTCAGACGCTGTTATCCAGAGTGACTTACAGAAGGGCTTTGAAGTGTCTATCAATAAATACATCCTGATACTGGTTCACTAGGTCACCGAGTGGAAACATCATCAATCTATAAACTCTGTTGGGAGGAAATACAGCAAGAAGAGCACACAGACAGTTAAAAAAGTGAAGTGTGAAGGTGTTAGTCGTCCAGGGGGTAGAGATGTGAATCAGTTAATTGAGTTGTTGGTTAGGACGAGATTTACTTGTCCAGGGTGGAGGACTACTGATTGGAAAGTTGTGAGCTTGAATCCCAGGACCACCAAACTGCCCCTGCTGGGCACTGGAGCAATTTTCTTAACCCTCAATTGCTTAGTTATATAAATGAGATAAATGTAAGCCGTTCTGGATAAGGGCTCCTGCTAATGGAAATGGAAAGTTAAATGAGGATTCGGAGCTCATTCTGCTGTGCCATGTTGTGGAGCACAGTTTGTACCCTCTTAGTATGGCAGACATTGTCTCTCACCTGTCCCAGTCTCACACCTGAAGCAGTCTCTCACCTGTCCCAGTCTCACACCTGAAGCAGTCTCTCACCTGTCCCAGTCTCACACCTGAAGCAGTCTCTCACCTGTCCCAGTCTCACACCTGAAGCAGTCTCTCACCTGTCCCAGTCTCACACCTGAAGCAGTCTCTCACCTGTCCCAGTCTCACACCTGAAGCAGTCTCTCACCTGTCCCAGTCTCACACCTGAAGCAGTCTCTCTCACCTGTCCCAGTCTCACACCTGAAGCAGTCTCTCACCTGTCCCAGTCTCTCACCTGAAGCAGTCTCTCTCACCTGTCTCAGTATATTACCTGTCCCAGTCTCTCACCTGAAGCAGTCTCTTACCTGTCTCAGTCTCTCACCTGAAGCAGTCTCTCACCTGTTCCAGTCTCTTACCTGGACTTTCACCTGAAACAGTGTCTCATCTGTCCCAGTCTCTCACCTGTCCCAGTCTCTTACCTGAAGTAGTCTTTCACCTGAAGCAGTCTCTCACCTGATGCAGTCTTTCACCTGAAGCAGTGTCTCACCTGTAACAGTCTCTCACATATCCCAGTCTCTCACATGTCCCAGTCTCTCACCTGTAGCCATCTCTCACCTTTCCAAGACTCTCATCTGTCCCGGGCTCTCACCTAAAGCAGTCTCTCACTTGTCCCAGTCTCTTACCTGTCCCACTCTCTCACTTGTCCCAGTCTCTCACCTGCCCCAGTCTCTCACCTGTTGTGTCCAGGCAATGTCTTCCCACTGCAAATAGTTCAGTCTGAACACGAGAAAGTGTGTCATTGTATCATCTCTCCTCCACTCTCTGTGGGTTTGGGAATTGGGTCTGGTTCATTTATAAAATTCTGTTATTTTGGATAGACTAGGCTCCTCTACAGCAACACGAGTTCACTCCTTCACTCTGATCACACTTAGGAAACTGGACACTGCTGCAAATTGTGCTTTGATGTTGGATTTCACTCAACATGTGAAGAAACTCTCTAGCAAGTTGTCAGTTTAATTATGCCTGAGTGTATGGCTGCCATGATGGCTGGGACATTCTCTATACATCAAGGGCTGCTCGGTGTGTTAGTGGATGAGTATTGTACAATGGTCTCTGGTCTGAACCTGGCTCCAAGAGAGCGGCTGCAGTCATCATGGCAAGGAAATGTGGTATAGTCATTGCATCATACCATAGTATGTTTATATTACTATGTAGTTTATTAACAGATGTCTGAAATTATTTTACAGCTGTTTTAATTAATACCAATACATACTGTTTCTTTGTTCATGTATGGGATTAAACACTAAACTGCACCATGCAAAGAGCTCATTAGATTGATAAATATTAATACACATTTTCTTCTTCATTTGGCTTCTCCCTTTAGGGGTCTCCACAGCGAATCATCTGTCTCCACCTATCTTCTGCATCCTCAACACTTGCACCCACTAGCTTCATATCCTCATTTATTCAATCCATATACCTCCTCTTTGGCCTTCCTCTTTGCCTCCTGCCTGGCAGCTCCATGTCCAACATTCTCCTACCAATATACTCACTCTCCCTCCTCTGAACATGTCCAAACCATCTTAATCTGGGCTCCATAACTTTGTCCCCCAAACGTCCAACATGAGCCGTCCCTCTGATGTACTCGTTCCTAATCCTGTCCAACCGTGTCACTCCAAAAGAGAACCTCAACATCTTCAGCTCTGACTCCTGTCTCTTCCTCAGCGACACTGTCTCTAAACCATACAGCATGGCCACCGTCACCACCTTCTTGTACACCTTCCCCTTGATTCTCACTGATATTTGTCCATCACACAGAACTCCTGTCACCTTTCTCCACCCATTCCAACCTGTCTGCATCTGCTTCTTTTCCTCTTATCACCAGACCAGGTCTACACAAATAAAATCATTTTAAATGGTATGATATGTTTTGCTTCCATGTAATTGATATGCAGTTATTATGGCGCAGCATATTGTAATACAATACGAGTGTAATGCATGAAAGCGGTCTACACATTCAGCTGTAATTCTCTACATGTCCACAAGGTGGCAGACAGACAGCTAATGAATGCTAAATGTTTGAAAATACATCTGAAATGTTTTGTCTAAGAATCGAGGAAAAAGAGCTAGTCTTAGCTAAAGCTGTTACATTCCACTAGGAGGGTAAAAGCAAGCAAGGTATATGCAAGACAATAAACATGTCATTTTTTATTAAAGAGCTAAAAAAATTGGTTTTGTAATGCATCCAATTTTGAAAGAATTAAAAGAAATGAGTGAGGGTTTCACAGTAACTTTTTTTGTAAACTATTTTGATTAAGTTGTAAGTTATATTGATTCCCTCTCCCCCAGGGTTGTGGGATATTTTGTGTACAGTGATGGCAAATAAAACCCAATTAAATCCACTTCAGTTCCAGGTTGTAGCCTTACAAAATGCAGTATTATAACCTCCAGGTTTCGTCTCAGGAGTGTTTTTCTTCCTGGAAACGCTGTCACGGTGTTGAGTAATGCGTGTGTTCATCCAGGTGTGATTACTGAATTATTCTGCATCTCTAAAGATGTTCACTCAAACACGGTTTTAGATCCCAGCAGGAGTCAGAAGGCGACAGAGAAGGAATTACATTCATCAGATTAACAGCAGTAATTGCAGTGGTGAACATAATAATGGAAATTGTAATGTAATAAACGTAACAGTGGGGTTTTCCCCATCATCAGTGTTGGATTTGGACGGACTGTTCAAATAGTGAAATAGTTTCCAAAAGAGTGAGTGATTGAGTGAGTGAGACAGTGAGTGATTGAGTGAAACAGTGAGTGAGAGTGAGTGAGTCAGTGAGTGAGTCAGTGAGTGAGACAGTGAGTGAGACAGTGAGTGAGTGAGTGAGTGAGTGAGTGAGTGAGTGATTAAGTGAGTGAGTGAGTGATGGAGTGATGGAGTGATGGAGTGAGTGATGGAGTGAGTGATGGAGTGAGTGATGGAGTGAGTGATGGAGTGAGTGAGGCAGTGAGACAGTGATTGAGTGAGTGAGTGAGTGAGTGAGACAGTGAGTGAGTGAGTGAGTGAGTGAGACAGTGAGTGAGTGAGTGAGTGAGTGAGTGAGTGAGTGAGTGTGATTGAGTGATTGAGTGAGTGAGTGAGTGGGTGAGTGAGTGATTGAGTGAGTGAGTGAGTGAGTGAGTGAGTGAGTGGGTGAGTGAGTGAGTGATTGAATGAGACAGTGAGTGAGTGATTGAATGAGACAGTGAGTGAGTGATTGAATGAGACAGTGAGTGAGTGATTGAATGAGACAGTGAGTGAGTGAGTGAGTGACTGAATGAGACAGTGAGTGAGTGAGTGAGTGATTGAATGAGACAATGAGTGAGTGAGTGAGACAGCGAGTGAGTGAGACAGCGAGTGAGTGAGACAGCGAGTGAGTGAGACAGCGAGTGAGTGAGACAGTGAGTGAGTGAGACAGTGAGTGATTGATTGAGTGAGTGAGTGAGTGAGTGAGTGAGTGAGTGATTGAGTGAGTGAGTGAGACAGTGAGTGAGTGAGACAGTGAGTGAGTGATTGAGTGAGTGAGTGATTGAGTGAGTGAGACAGTGAGTGAGTGAGACAGTGAGTGAGTGAGACAGTGAGTGATTGAGTGAGTGAGTGAGTGAGTGAGTGAGTGAGACAGTGAGTGAGTGAGTGAGTGAGTGAGTGAGTGAGAGTGAGTGATTGAGTGAGTGAGTGAGACAGTGAGTGAGTGAGACAGTGAGTGAGTGATTGAGTGAGTGAGACAGTGAGTGAGTGAGACAGTGAGTGAGTGATTGAGTGAGTGAGACAGTGAGTGAGTGAGTGAGTGATTGAGTGAGTGAGACAGTGAGTGAGTGAGTGAGTGAGACAGTGAGTGATTGAGTGAAACAGTGAGTGAGAGTGAGTGAGTGAGTGAGACAGTGAGTGAGTGAGTGAGTGAGTGAGTGAGTGAGACAGTGAGTGAGTGAGACAGTGAGTGAGTGATTGAGTGAGTGAGTGATTGAGTGAGTGAGACAGTGAGTGATTGAGTGATTGAATGAGACAGTGAGTGAGTGATTGAATGAGACAGTGAGTGAGTGAGTGAGTGAAACAGTGAGTGAGAGTGAGTGAGTGAGTGAGTGAGTGAGTGAGTGAGTGAGTGAGACAGTGAGTGAGTGAGTGAGTGAGACAGTGAGTGAGTGAGACAGTGAGTGAGTGAGACAGTGAGTGAGTGATTGAGTGAGTGAGACAGTGAGTGATTGAGTGAGTGAGTGAGTGAGACAGCGAGTGAGTGAGACAGTGAGTGAGTGAGACAGTGAGTGAGTGAGTGATTGAGTGAGTGAGACAGTGAGTGATTGAGTGAAACAGTGAGTGAGAGTGAGTGAGTGAGTGAGTGAGACAGTGAGTGAGTGAGTGAGTGAGTGAGTGATTAAGTGAGTGAGTGAGTGAGTGAGTGATGGAGTGATGGAGTGAGTGATGGAGTGAGTGATGGAGTGAGTGATGGAGTGAGTGATGGAGTGAGTGATGGAGTGAGTGATTGAGTGAGTGAGGCAGTGAGACAGTGATTGAGTGAGTGAGTGAGTGAGTGAGTGAGACAGTGAGTGAGTGAGTGAGTGAGTGAGTGAGTGAGACAGTGAGACAGTGAGTGAGACAGTGAGTGAGTGAGTGATTGAGTGAGTGAGTGAGACAGTGAGTGAGTGAGTGAGTGATTGAGACAGTGAGTGATTGAGTGATTGAGTGAGACAGTGAGTGAGTGAGTGATTGAATGAGACAGTGAGTGAGTGAGTGATTGAATGAGACAGTGAGTGAGTGATTGAATGAGACAGTGAGTGAGTGATTGAATGAGACAGTGAGTGAGTGATTGAATGAGACAGTGAGTGAGTGATTGAATGAGACAGTGAGTGAGTGATTGAGTGCTTGAGTGATTGAGTGAGTGATTGAGTGAGTGAGTGAGTGAGTGAGTGAGTGATTGAGTGCTTGAGTGATTGAGTGAGTGAGTGAGTGATTGAGTGATTGAGTGAGACAGTGAGTGAGACAGTGAGTGAGACAGTGAGTGAGTGAGACAGTGAGTGAGTGAGTGAGACAGTGAGTGAGTGAGTGATTGAGACAGTGAGTGATTGAGTGATTGAATGAGACAGTGAGTGATTGAATGAGACAGTGAGTGAGTGATTGAATGAGACAGTGAGTGAGTGAGTGAGTGAGTGACTGAATGAGACAGTGAGTGAGTGAGTGAGTGAGTGATTGAATGAGACAATGAGTGAGTGAGTGAGACAGCGAGTGAGTGAGACAGTGAGTGAGACAGTGAGTGAGTGAGTGAGTGAGTGAGTGATTAAGTGAGTGAGTGAGTGATGGAGTGATGGAGTGAGTGATGGAGTGAGTGATTGAGTGAGTGAGGCAGTGAGACAGTGATTGAGTGAGTGAGTGAGTGAGTGAGTGAGTGAGTGAGTGAGTGAGTGAGTGAGTGATGGAGTGAGTGATGGAGTGAGTGATGGAGTGAGTGATGGAGTGAGTGATGGAGTGAGTGATGGAGTGAGTGATTGAGTGAGTGATTGAGTGAGTGAGGCAGTGAGACAGTGATTGAGTGAGTGAGTGAGACAGCGAGTGAGTGAGACAGTGAGTGAGAGTGAGTGAGACAGTGAGTGTGTGAGACAGTGAGTGATTGAGTGAGTGAGACAGTGAGTGATTGAGTGATTGAGTGAGTGATTGAGTGATTGAGTGAGTGATTGAGTGAGTGAGACAGTGAGTGTGTGAGACAGTGAGTGATTGAGTGAGTGAGACAGTGAGTGATTGAGTGATTGAGTGAGTGATTGAGTGATTGAGTGAGTGATTGAGTGAGTGAGTGAGTGGGTGAGTGATTGAGTGAGTGAGTGAGTGATTGAGTGAGTGATTGAGTGAGTGGGTGAGTGGGTGAGTGAGTGATTGAGTGCTTGAGTGATTGAGTGAGTGATTGAGTGAGTGAGTGAGTGAGTGAGTGCTTGAGTGATTGAGTGAGTGAGTGAGTGAGTGATTGAGTGATTGAGTGAGACAGTGAGTGAGACACTGAGTGAGACAGTGAGTGAGTGAGTGAGACAGTGAGTGAGTGAGTGATTGAGACAGTGAGTGATTGAGTGATTGAATGAGACAGTGAGTGAGTGATTGAATGAGACAGTGAGTGAGTGATTGAATGAGACAGTGAGTGAGTGATTGAATGAGACAGTGAGTGAGTGAGTGAGTGAGTGACTGAATGAGACAGTGAGTGAGTGAGTGAGTGAGTGATTGAATGAGACAATGAGTGAGTGAGTGAGACAGCGAGTGAGTGAGACAGCGAGTGAGTGAGACAGCGAGTGAGTGAGACAGTGAGTGAGTGAGTGATTGAGTGAGTGAGACAGTGAGTGATTGAGTGAAACAGTGAGTGAGAGTGAGTGAGAGTGAGTGAGTGATTGAGTGAGTGAGACAGTGAGTGTGTGAGACAGTGAGTGATTGAGTGAGTGAGACAGTGATTGAGTGAGTGAGTGAGTGATTGAGTGATTGAGTGAGACAGTGAGTGAGACAGTGAGTGAGACAGTGAGTGAGTGAGTGATTGAGTGAGTGAGTGATTGAGTGAGTGAGTGAGACAGTGAGTGAGTGAGTGATTGAGACAGTGAGTGATTGAGTGATTGAGTGAGACAGTGAGTGAGTGATTGAATGAGACAGTGAGTGAGTGATTGAATGAGACAGTGAGTGAGTGAGTGAGTGATTGAATGAGACAGTGAGTGAGTGAGTGATTGAATGAGACAATGAGTGAGTGAGTGATTGAATAAGACAGTGAGTGAGTGAGTGATTGAGTGAGTCATTGAGTGAGTCATTGAGTGAGTGAGTGAATGAGTGAGTGGGTGATTGAGTGGGTGATTGAGTGAGTGATTGAGTGAGTGATTGAGTGAGTGAGTGAGTGATTGAGTGAAACAGTGAGTGAGTGAGTGAGTGATTGAGTGAGTGAGTGAGTGATTGAGTGAGTCATTGAGTGAGTGAGTGAGTGAGTGAGTGATTGAGTGAGTGATTGAGTGAGTGAGTGAGTGAATGATTGAGTGAGTGAGTGAGTGAGTGGGTGATTGAGTGGGTGAGTGAGTGAGTGAGTGGGTGATTGAGTGAGTGAGTGAGTGAGTGATTGAGTGATTGAGTGAGTGATTGAGTGAGTGAGTGAGACAGTGAGTGAGTGAGACAGTGAGTGAGTGAGTGAGTGAGTGAGACAGTGAGTGTGTGAGTGAGTGAGTGATTGAGTGAGTGAGTGAGTGATTGAGTGAGACAGTGAGTGAGTGAGTGAGTGAATGAGTGAGTGAATGAGTGAGTGATTGAGTGAGACAGTGAGTGATTGAGTGAGTGAGACAGTGAGTGAGACAGTGAGTGTGTGAGTGAGTGATTGATTGAGTGAGTGAGTGAGACATTGAGTGATTGAGTGAGTGATTGAGTGAGTGAGTGAGTGAGTGATTGAGTGAGTGAGACAGTGAGTGAGTGAGTGATTGAGTGATTGAGTGAGTGATTGAGTGAAACAGTGAGTGTGTGAGTGAGTGATTGATTGAGTGAGTGAGTGAGACATTGAGTGATTGAGTGAGTGAGTGAGTGAGTGAGTGATTGAGTGAGTGATTGAGTGAGTGAGACAGTGAGTGAGTGAGTGATTGAGTGATTGAGTGAGTGAGTGAGTGAGTGAGTGATTGAGTGAGTCATTGAGTGAGTGAGTGAGTGAGTGAGTGAGTGATTGAGTGAGTGATTGAGTGAGTGATTGAGTGAGTGATTGAGTGAGTGAGTGAGTGAGTGAGTGAGTGAATGATTGAGTGAGTGAGTGAGTGGGTGATTGAGTGGGTGAGTGAGTGAGTGAGTGAGTGGGTGATTGAGTGAGTGATTGAGTGAGTGAGTGAGTGATTGAGTGATTGAGTGAGTGATTGAGTGAGTGAGTGAGACAGTGAGTGAGTGAGTGAGTGAGTGAGACAGTGAATGTGTGAGTGAGTGAGTGATTGAGTGATTGAGTGAGTGATTGAGTGAGTGAGTGAGTGAGTGAGTGAGTGAGTGAGTGAGTGAGTGAGTGAGTGATTGAGTGATTGAGTGAGTGAGTGAGTGAAACAGTGAGTGAGTGAGTGAGTGATTGAGTGAGTGAGTGAGTGAGTGAGTGATTGAGTGAGTCATTGAGTGAGTGAGTGAGTGAGTGAGTGAGTGAGTGAGTGATTGAGTGAGTGATTGAGTGAGTGAGTGAGTGAATGATTGAGTGAGTGAGTGAGTGAGTGGGTGAGTGAGTGAGTGAGTGGGTGATTGAGTGAGTGATTGAGTGATTGAGTGAGTGATTGAGTGAGTGAGTGAGACAGTGAGTGAGTGAGACAGTGAGTGAGTGAGACAGTGAGTGAGTGAGACAGTGAGTGAGTGAGTGAGTGAGACAGTGAGTGTGTGAGTGAGTGAGTGATTGAGTGAGTGAGTGAGTGAGTGATTGAGTGAGACAGTGAGTGAGTGAGTGAGTGAGTGAGACAGTGAGTGTGTGAGTGAGTGAGTGATTGAGTGAGTGAGTGATTGAGTGAGACAGTGAGTGAGTGAGTGAGTGATTGAGTGAGTGAATGAGTGAGTGAATGAGTGAGTGATTGAGTGAGACAGTGAGTGATTGAGTGAGACAGTGAGTGAGACAGTGAGTGTGTGAGTGAGTGATTGAGTGAGTGAGTGAGTGAGACATTGAGTGATTGAGTGATTGAGTGAGTGAGTGAGTGAGTGAGTGATTGAGTGAGTGAGACAGTGAGTGAGTGAGTGATTGAGTGATTGAGTGAGTGAGTGATTGAGTGAGTGAGTGATTGAGTGAGTGAGACAGTGAGTGAGACAGTGAGTGAGTGAGTGAGACATTGAGTGAGTGAGTGAGTGAGTGAGACAGTCAGTGATTGAGTGAGTGAGACAGTGAGTGAGTGAGTGAGTGAGTGAGTGATTGAGTGAGTGAGACAGTGAGTGAGACAGTGAGTGAGACAGTGAGTGAGTGAGTGAGTGAGTGAGACAGTGAGTGAGACAGTGAGTGAGTGAGTGAGTGAGACTATGAGTGAGTGAGTGAGACAGTGAGTGAGTGAGTGAGACAGTGAGTGAGTGAGTGAGACAGTGAGTGAGTGAGTGATTGAGTGAGACAGTGAGTGAGTGAGTGAGACAGTGAGTGAGTGAGTGAGTGAGTGATTGAGTGTGTGATTCAGTGAATGAGTGAGTGAGTGAGACAGTGAGTGAGACATTGAGTGATTGAGTGAGTGAGACTATGAGTGAGTGAGTGAGACAGTGAGTGAGTGAGTGATTGAGTGAGTGAGTGAGACAGTGAGTGATTGAGAGAGTGAGTGAGACAGTGAGTGATTGAGTGAGTGAGACAGTGAGTGAGTGAGTGAGTGAGAGAGTGAGTGAGACAGTGAGTGAGTGAGTGAATGAGTGAGTGAGTGAGACAGTGAGTGAGACATTGAGTGATTGAGTGAGTGAGACTATGAGTGAGTGAGTGAGACAGTGAGTGAGTGATTGAGTGAGACAGTGAATGATTGAGTGAGTGAGTGAGACAGTGAGTGAGTGAGACAGTGAGTGATTGAGTGAGTGAGACAGTGAGTGAGTGAGTGAGTGAGAGAGTGAGTTAGACAGTGAGTGATTGACTGAGTGAGTGAGTGAGTGATTGAGTGAGTGAGTGAGACAGTGAGTGAGACAGTGAGTGATTGAGTGAGTGAGTGAGTGATTGAGTGATTGAGTGAGTGAGTGAGTGAGTGATTGAGTGAGTGAGTGAGTGAGTGAGTGAGACAGTGAGTGATTGAGTGAGTGAGTGAGTGAGTGATTGAGTGATTGAGTGTTTGAATGAGTGATTGAGTGAGTGAGTGAGTGAGTGAGTGAGTGATGGAGTGAGTGAGTGAGTGATGGAGTGAGTGAGTGAGTGATGGAGTGAGTGAGTGAGTGATTGATTGAGTGAGTGAGTGAGTGAGTGAGTGAGTGAGTGAGTGATGGAGTGAGTGAGTGATGGATTGATTGAGTGAGTGATTGATTGAGTGAGTGAGTGAGTGAGTGAGTGAGTGAGTGATGGAGTGAGTGAGTGAGTGAGTGATGGAGTGAGTGAGTGATTGATTGAGTGAGTGAGTGAGTGAGTGAGTGATGGAGTGAGTGAGTGAGTGATGGAGTGAGTGAGTGAGTGATTGATTGAGTGAGTGAGTGAGTGAGTGAGTGAGACAGTGAGTGATTGAGTGAGTGAGTGATTGAGTGAGTGAGACAGTGAGACAGTGAGTGCTTGAGTGAGTGAGTGATTGAGTGAGTGATTGAGTGAGTGAGTGAGTGAGTGAGTGATTGAGTGAGTGAGTGATTGAGTGAGTGAGTGGGTGATTGAGTGATTGATTGAGTGATTGAGTGAGTGATTGAGTGAGTGAGTGGGTGATTGAGTGAGTGATTGAGTGAGTGAGACAGTGAGTGAGTGATTGAGTGATTGAGTGAGTGATTGAGTGAGTGATTGAGTGAGTGAGTGCGTGAGTGATTGAGTGAGTGATTGAGTGAGTGAGTGATTGAGTGAGTGATTGAGTGAGTGAGTGCGTGATTGAGTGAGTGCGTGATTGAGTGAGTGAGTGATTGAGTGAGACAGTGAGTGAGACAGTGAGTGAGACAGTGAGTGAGACAG
>NC_080713.1:25583698-25601198 GCF_019097595.1 Hemibagrus wyckioides
AGACAGTGAGTGATTGAGTGAGTGAGTGAGTGAGTGAGTGATTGAGTGATTGAGTGAGTGAGTGAGTGAGTGATTGAGTGAGTGAGTGAGACAGTGAGTGATTGAGTGAGTGAGTGAGTGATGGAGTGAGTGAGTGATTGAGTGAGTGAGTGATGGAGTGATGGAGTGAGTGAGTGAGTGAGTGATTGATTGAGTGAGTGAGTGAGTGAGCGAGACAGTGAGTGATTGAGTGAGTGAGTGAGTGAGTGAGCGAGACAGTGAGTGAGCGAGACAGTGAGTGATTGAGTGAGTGAGTGATTGAGTGAGTGAGTGAGTGATGGAGTGAGTGAGTGAGTGATTAAGTGAGTGATTGAGTGATTGAGTGAGTGATTGAGTGATTGAGTTAGTGATTATTTGAGTGAGTGAGTGAGTGAGTGAGACAGTGAGTGATTGAGTGATTGAGTGAGTGAGTGAGTGATTGAGTGAGACAGTGAGTGATTGAGTGAGTGAGACAGTGAGTGAGTGAGTGAGTGAGTGATTGAGTGAGTGAGTGAGTGAGTGATTGAGTGAGTGATTGAGTGAGTGATTGAGACAGTGAGACAGTGAGTGAGTGAGTGAGTGAGTGATGGAGTGAGTGAGTGAGTGAGTGATGGAGTGATGGAGTGATTGAGTGAGTGAGTGAGTGAGTGAGTGAGTGAGTGAGTGATTGATTGAGTGAGTGAGTGAGTGAGCGAGACAGTGAGTGATTGAGTGAGTGAGTGAGTGAGTGAGTGAGCGAGACAGTGAGTGAGCGAGACAGTGAGTGATTGAGTGAGTGAGTGATTGAGTGATTGAGTGAGTGAGTGAGTGATGGAGTGAGTGAGTGAGTGATTAAGTGAGTGATTGAGTGATTGAGTGAGTGATTGAGTGATTGAGTTAGTGATTATTTGAGTGAGTGAGTGAGACAGTGAGTGATTGAGTGAGTGAGTGAGTGATTGAGTGAGACAGTGAGTGATTGAGTGAGTGAGACAGTGAGTGATTGAGTGAGTGAGACAGTGAGTGATTGAGTGATTGAGTGAGTTAGTGAGTGAGTGAGTGAGTGAGTGAGTGATTGAGTGAGTGAGTGAGTGAGTGAGTGAGTGAGTGATTGAGTGAGTGAGTGAGTGAGTGAGTGATTGAGTGAGTGAGTGAGTGAGTGAGTGATGGAGTGAGTGAGTGAGTGATTAAGTGAGTGATTGAGTGATTGAGTGAGTGATTGAGTGATTGAGTTAGTGATTATTTGAGTGAGTGAGTGAGACAGTGAGTGATTGAGTGAGTGAGTGAGTGATTGAGTGAGACAGTGAGTGATTGAGTGAGTGATTGAGTGAGTGATTGAGTGAGTGATTGAGTGAGTGAGTGAGTGAGTGAGTGAGTGATTGAGTGAGTGAGTGAGTGAGTGAGTGAGTGATTGAGTGAGTGAGTGAGTGAGTGAGTGATTGAGTGAGTGAGACAGTGAGTGATTTAGTGAGTGAGTGAGTGATTGAGTGAGTGAGACAGTGAGTGAGTGAGTGATTGAGTGAGACAGTGAGTGATTGAGTGAGTGATTGAGTGAGTGAGTGAGACAGTGAGTGAGTGAGTGAGTGATTGAGTGAGTGAGTGAGAGTGAGTGAGTGATTGAGTGAGTGAGAGTGAGTGAGTGATTGAGTGAGTGATTGAGTGAGTGAGTGAGTGAGTGAGTGAGTGAGTGAGTGAGTGATTGAGTGAGACAGTGAGTGAGTGAGTGAGTGAGTGAGTGAGTGATTGAGTGAGTGAGTGAGACAGTGAGTGAGTGAGTGAGTGAGTGAGTGAGACAGTGAGTGAGTGAGTGAGTGAGTGAGTGAGACAGTGAGTGAGTGAGTGAGTGAGTGAGTGAGTGAGTGAGACAGTGAGTGAGTGAGTGAGTGAGTGAGTGAGTGAGACAGTGAGTGAGTGATTGAGTGAGTGATTGAGTGAGTGAGACAGTGAGTGAGTGAGACAGTGAGTGAGTGAGTGAGTGAGACAGTGAGTGAGTGAGTGAGTGAGTGAGACAGTGAGTGAGTGAGTGATTGAGTGAGACAGTGAGTGATTGAGTGAGTGATTGAGTGAGTGAGTGAGACAGTGAGTGAGTGAGTGAGTGAGTGAGTGAGTGATTGAGTGAGTGAGTGATTGAGTGAGTGATTGAGTGAGTGAGTGAGTGAGTGAGTGAGTGAGTGAGTGAGTGAGACAGTGAGTGATTGAGTGAGACAGTGAGTGAGTGAGTGAGTGAGTGATTGAGTGAGTGAGTGAGAGTGAGTGAGTGATTGAGTGAGTGAGTGAGTGAGTGATTGAGTGATTGAGTGAGTGATTGAGTGAGTGAGTGAGACAGTGAGTGAGTGAGTGATTGAGTGAGTGATTGAGTGAGTGAGTGAGACAGTGAGTGAGTGATTGAGTGAGTGAGTGAGACAGTGAGTGAGTGAGTGAGTGAGTGAGTGATTGAGTCAGTGAGTGAGTGAGTGAGTGAGTGAGTGAGTGAGTGAGACAGTGAGTGATTGAGTGATTGAGTGATTGAGTGAGTGAGTGATTGAGACAGTGAGTGAGTGAGTGAGTGATTGAGTGAGTGATTGAGTGAGTGAGTGAGTGAGTGAGTGAGACAGTGAGTGAGTGTGTGATTGAGTGTGTGATTGAGTGAGTGATTGAGTGAGTGAGTGAGACAGTGAGTGAGTGATTGAGTGAGTGAGTGAGACAGTGAGTGAGTGAGTGAGTGAGTGAGTGATTGAGTCAGTGAGTGAGTGAGTGAGTGAGTGAGTGAGTGAGACAGTGAGTGATTGAGTGAGTGAGTGATTGAGACAGTGAGTGAGTGAGTGAGTGAGTGAGTGAGTGAGTGATTGAGTGAGTGAGTGAGTGAGTGAGACAGTGAGTGAGTGTGTGAGTGAGTGAGTGAGACAGTGAGTGAGTGTGTGATTGAGTGTGTGATTGAGTGAGTGAGACAGTGAGTGAGTGAGTGAGTGAGTGAGTGATTGAGTGAGTGAGTGATTAAGTGAGTGAGTGAGACAGTGAGTGAGTGAGTGATTGAGTGAGTGATTGAGTGAGTGAGACAGTGAGTGAGTGAGTGAGTGAGTGATTGAGTGAGTGATTGAGTGAGTGATTGAGTGAGTGAGTGATTGAGTGAGTGAGTGATTGAGTGAGTGATTGAGTGAGTGAGTGAGACAGTGAGTGATTGAGTGAGACAGTGAGTGATTGAGTGAGTGATTGAGTGAGTGAGTGATTGAGTGAGTGATTGAGTGAGTGATTGAGTGAGTGAGTGAGACAGTGAGTGATTGAGTGAGTGAGTGAGACAGTGAGTGATTGAGTGATTGAGTGAGACAGTGAGTGATTGAGTGAGTGAGACAGTGAGTGATTGAGTGAGACAGTGAGTGATTGAGTGAGTGAGTGAGTGAGTGAGTGATTGAGTGAGTGAGTGAGACAGTGAGTGATTGAGTGAGTGAGTGAGACAGTGAGTGATTGAGTGAGTGAGTGAGTGATTGAGTGAGTGAGTGAGTGAGTGATTGAGTGAGTGAGTGAGACAGTGAGTGATTGAGTGAGTGATTGAGTGAGTGAGTGAGTGAGTGAGTGATTGAGTGAGTGAGTGAGACAGTGAGTGAGTGAGTGATTGAGTGAGTGAGTGATTGAGTGAGTGAGTGAGTGATTGATGGGCATTGATGTGTTATTAATTGTTCTTTCAGTCTGTTTAGAGAGTTTTATAGGGTTAATATATGAGTACAGATATTAGGTGAGGTGTATATTATCCTTGCTGAAAGAAACATAGTCTATGTAATATATATATATATATATATATATATGTATATATATATATATATATATATATATATATATATATATATATATATATTTGTTTATTTATTTATTTATTTGTAGCATTTCAATGATATTAATGTGTCTGGTAAATTTAATTCGATTTTCACTTTCTAATGCCCTCATGGGGCTGATTGTTGTGTGTGTGGCTGAATTCTTGAATAGGATAAATGGGATAGATGCTGAGATTCGCACCATTATCAATTCCACTGCCAACTCTGCCTCAGTTAAACAATCAATGGCCTGTCTGCCTGGCAAGGAACTGGCTTATGTATAGCTTTCACCTACACACACACACACACACACACACACACACACTGTGGCCTGGATGTGCAATAGTATAAGTGGTAAATTGTATAACTATCTGCATGGTCAGATTTATATCACACTGACTGAAGTGTGTGTGTGTGTGTGTGCGTGCACTCCTCAGTATAATCACAGTTTCTAATCTATAGTCTCTAATCCAGTGCATGTGTTTATATTCAGCTCTGACTGGTGTGTTAAAACATTAGTTCTTAAAGGAATATAGAGATAAGTGAAGCGGTGCGTCTGTTACTCATGATGAGAATCTGCTTAGAGTGTGGAAAGAGATGAGAACTCCTCTCTCTCTCTCTCTCTCTCTCTCTCTCTCTCTCTCTGTCTCAGTGTGTAGTGAGATGCTTTGGTCAGACTGTAAAGTTGTGGAGGCTCTAAAGGGAAGGCGGAGGTCCAGGCGCGGCTCCATGCGTGGCTCACGCCTGAAGCTCTCCTGCTCCTTCTGGTTTGTTCTGTTATTCGGAGCTGGAGGTTTGATACTCTTCATCCACCTACAGGACCTGTCAGACATGGTGCAGCAGCAGGGACCAGGTCAGTGTCTGCATTCTAACAGCACACACACACACACACACACACACACACAGTGTGACAAACCTGACCAGCAACAAGGAATTCAAAAGAACCAATAATTGAATCAAAATCAATCAGACCTCCAGTTAGAAATTTTGCCATTTTGAAAGATCCTTATTTATTATTATTTTTTAATTTTCTTCATCCATATCGGATAATCGAACTCATCTGTTCAGCACGTGATTTGTTGCTGGCTCGAAGAAATTAACATCTCTGAGATCACGCTGGATTCAGGGTCAGTTGGAAGTCGCTTGATTAATGAAACAGCTGAAAGTAAACGAATGAAGTGATAATGAGCGACGATCCAAACGGGACCGTGGTGTGTGGTGTGTCTTCACTGAGGAATGATGGGAAATCCTGTCACATGCTTCTCATTCTGTCGCTTATCTTCCTCTGAGGTTTCTGTCGTGATGGAAGTCTGCAGATTGAGAGCTCAGGAGATCTCGTTTGCTCTCGCCGTCATGATCAGTGTCTCCTTACAGACGTGACTCCGACCCATTGTGTTGTATGGTATGTGTGACGGCCAGAGAGAAGCCTTAACCTGGTGATATTTGATTATACACTATACTATAAGTCAGGGTTTCCCAACCTTTTTTTGTGCCATGGATCAGTTTGATACCGGACAATTTTTCCACGGCCCGGGATGGGGAGGGGCGGGGGGATTTTCGATGAATATAACACCCCAAGTAGTCTTGGGAAAAGCAGCAATACTTATGAAACACTTCAAATTTTTAAAGTCCTGAGTGTCTACTTTCATATGAGCTCACAGTTAAAGCTGAGATGACTGTTATAAACAGAAAACTTGTTGCCCAGAACCAGATTCATGATCATTTTTCTCCAGAATTCTTCCACTGTAATGTGTTTTCCTCGACTCCACCACATAAGTCGTGAGGCGTCGAGGCAGACGAGAGACCGAGTGAGACGAAGTGAAAGAGGATGCAACACATGCAAATCCCATTTGTCAGCACAGCGGGAGAAGAAGACGACTCCCTTAATCCCTAACACACCTTCACACAGCAAAGCCTGAGGAAATTAATGGCATGCTCTGATTCTGTGTGTGTGTGTGTGTGTGTGCATTTGTTTAATTATCCAGAACACATTCAGATTGTGGTTGTTTACTCATGCAGTGTGTGTGTGTGTGTGTGTGTGTGTGTGTGTGATATAAATAACTGAAGTCAGCAAGAAGATGGCATGGCCTTGTAATTTTTTTATTCAGTATTTTTTTATTTTTTTAACCAGATCTCATTAATGTCATTTATTTGTTATTTGGGAACATGTGTGGCCTCCTGAGCAAGAGAAAACTACAGCAAGATAAAAAAAAATAAAAAGATGAACGTGTGGGAAAAAATTTCGCCCATGACAAGAAACATCAAAAGGTGAAGAAAAATCCAGTCGGCTTACTCCGTCTGACATCTTCCAAGGCTTTTGAGCGTTACATTTATGAAAGGGTTCTGATGAAATATGGCTAAATTCAAGGCAAGGAAATGTTGAACGATGGCACAGGGCCCCATGTTAAGCCCCGGGTTCTTGTGGTAAAGTGTCTCGGAGCTGCGTGTGGAGGTTTCCTTCAGCAAGAAACTCTCATGGAGGACCATGAGAAAGTGACAGTCGATGGAAGACAGTAGACGGGGGGAGTGGGAGAATCCTGTCTCTCTGGCCATCAGTTAGGTGTGTGTGTGTGTGTGTGTGTGTGGGTCAGAGCTCATCTGGTGGGACAAAGGATGAAGCCATAACGAGCTGTCAGCTGGTGAAATGTTCCTCTGCTGACAGGAGGATGAGGAGAAGCAGCGCTGCAGTGACTCACTGATGCTCAACTGATAAATGATGAATTAGGTGACGAGTATGGGGGACAGTGTGTAATAGCTGTTACTGGACACACACACACACACACTGCTCAGAGTGTGACAAGCTGACCAGCAGCAAGGCCTGAACATGGATTCAAAAAATATTCACTGGAATTTAAAAGAAAGTTGTGTGAATAATAATAATAATATTAATAATGATAATGATAATAACAACAACAAAACAACAGTAATCATAACAACAATAATAATAAAAACAACAACAATAATAATAATAGTAATAATAATAATTAATAATATTATAATTATTAAAATATTGTTTAGTCTACAATTTTATTATTACTGTTTTTAAGGAACACAACAAAACAGTTCATGCTGATGTAAAAAAATTCTAATTATTATAATTAAGTATTATTTTCCAAAAACATCCCAATGATTTTTTTTAAATTATTCATTTTATATCACAGCATTTTGCAAAGCTTAATATTTTTCATTTATTCTTTTATTGAGCACACCAAATTTTTACCTATTCTTAGCTGTATGTTTTTGTTATGATTCCATGTTACAGCAGCTATAAAACTATCTCTTCCTCACCAGTCTCACTTTTCCCCTATTGAATTTAACCCTTTATACCAGTACACTGGAGCTCCAGTCTGCAGGAGGGGTGTGGAAATGGATTTATGGGACATTTTTAATCAGTATAAAGAGATGAATGATGTTCTGGCGGTGAGTCTGATATAAAATGAGTCTGTTGGCTTTCAGTGTGAGACGTGTGTTTTTCCCTCTGTTGGATAACCTTTCATAGAATTTTACTGGTTGAAGATAAACACCTTCACATTTTAGATGATTATGAACAAGGACTTGGGGCGTCTCAGAGAGCAGAAATGGGTTTGATATCAACATTTACTCTGAACATTTGTGTGGGAAAAAACTAACCTTTTTGTTTTGTTGGAACTTTTCTATGAATATAAAACCCCTAGTAGTCCTGGGAAAAGCAGCAGTGCTTATGAAACACTACAAATTCTTAAAGTCCTGAGTGTCTAATTCATATGAGCTTTACATTAACCGCCACTGTGGAGTGAGACAAGACAAAGACCTTCAGTACTGAACATGAACACAACAAAACCTCTGGAAAAAAGCTGGCCATTTTCAGTCACAAGAAAGATACAGAAAATACAAACTTTCATCCTGAAGATTCTTCCATTCCAGAGTGTGTGTCTGATTATTCTATATCCGAGGCTTTCCCTCACAGCCATGTGTTATGAAACTAATACTTGCACATTAGTTTTGATGACGTTAGGATTTTAGGTTTCATGACATGATGAACCGCGTCATTAAGTGTTCAGGATTCCGAAAAATAAACCAGCGCTCGCAAAAAACTTCAGAAGCTTGCCTGACAAATCCATCTTCACTAAGCGTGTCAGGTTGCCGAGAATCCAGCTGCTCCGAGGTTTTGTTCAGAGGCTGCTTCACTCTTCCAGGTATTTACGCTTGATCCCTTCGTCTGTGCAGTCAAATCCGTTTACTGAGATTTTATTCACTATAAAACAATAACCAGTTGATGTGAAGTGACCGTTAAGTGACTGTTTCTATCGCCACCATGTAAATAATAAATTAGAGTAGTAAATAATATTTGATCACAGTTCCCAGGATAAATACACTATATTGCCAAAAGTATTGGGACACCCCTCCAAATCATTGAATTCAGGGGTTGGGCTCGAACCCTTAGTTCCAGTGAAAGGAACTCTTAATGCTTCAGCTTCATACCAAGACATTTTGGACAATTTCATGTTCCTAACTTTGTGGGAACAGTTTGGGGATGACCCCTTCCTGTTCCAACATGACTGCACACCAGTGCTCCATAAAGACATGGGTGAGTGAGTTTGGTATGGAGGAACTTCACAGAGTCCTGACCTCAACCTGATAGAACACCTTTGGGATGAATTAGAGCGGAGACTGTGAGCCAGACCTTCTCATCCAACATCAGTGCCTGATCTCACGAATGCGCTTCTAGAGGAATGGTCAGAAATTCCCATAAACACACTTTTTGTGGAAAGCCTTCCCTGAAGAGTTGAAGCTGTTATAGCTGCAAAGGGCGGGACGACTCCATATTACATTCATGTGCATGTAAAGGCAGACGTCCCAAAAGTTTTGGTGATATAGTGTAACTGCAGTAAGATTTAAGTTCAGGTTTTTCTTCCTACATGTCTTACGCATTTTATACGTTTTTGATCTCAGCCGTTAGTCACCGCAGCTTCGGTCACTTCAGCAGGTCAGAAAAGGCGTCTAACTCCTGATTGTTTCCAGTTCTACATGGAAGATTTGTGATGGTCAAAAAGCTCTGAAGGTGGAGAAACTCTGGGCTGTTTGAAAGTAAGAGGATTTTAGACTTCTGTATTAAACCCAGCACAATGGAGGGATTTGTCGAGTTTCCTCAGAGATGAAAGAGAAATTTAACTTTTCTAACATCAGTGGAATACAGCACACCTCTGAAGACTTCGCTCTTAACACTCTCAGCTCTGACTCGCTTAACTGACTCGTGTATGATTTAAGTACTTCCTGGTTTCTTCCTGAGTTAGAACTATTTAAACAAACCAAAGGGGGTTTTTGGTTGGTTGGTTGGTGTTTTTGCTTCTTTGCTTTTGTCTTTTGTCTTTGTTTTCCTTTTAGACACAACAAGCAAATTAAACCATGAATATATGCATAAGTATTTGATAAGAAGACATAAAAGAAACTTAGATAATCCCTAAGGAATGAAAATAGCTTTATTTCCTTATCATTATCATTAAAATTTCCCAATGATCTTATCTAGAAAACGAGAAGTCTCTCCAGCTTTCTTGTTGTATTTGATGTTAATAAGACTTAAAGGAGGTCTGCTATAAATAATCTAAGATTAGGTTTAGTGGAGATTTTTTTTTTTTTTTTGCTTGGTGTAAATGAAATTTCTCTTATTCCAACCATTCTGATCGTCTTTCAGAAAGCCTTTAACAAGGATAAAAGAAAAACAATAAAAAATAAAAAACTGTCCTTCAACATACACTATATTTCCAAAAGTTTTGGAACGTCTGCCTTTACATGCACATGAATGTGATATAGAGTCGTCCCGCCCTTTACAGCTATAACAGCTTCAACTCTTCAGGGAAGGCTTTCCACAAGGTTTAGGAGTGTTTAGGAATTTTTGATCATTCCTCTAGAAGCACATTTGTAAGGTCAGGAAAAGATGTTGGACGAGAAGGTCTGGCTCGCAGTCTCCGGTCTAATTCATCCCAAAGGTGTTCTATCGGGTTGAGGTCAGGACTCTGTGAAGTTCCTCCACACCAAACTCACTCATCCATGTCTTTATGGACCTTGCTTTGTGCACTGGTGTGCAGTCATGTTGGAACAGGAAGGGATCATCCCCAAACTGTTCCCACAAAGTTGGGAGCATGAAATTGTCCAAAATGGTATGAAGCTGAAGCATTAAGAGTTCCTTTCACTGGAACTAAGGAAACTGAAACTTTTGGCACACCTGTAATTTCACAAAGCTAACATCACTTTAGTCTCCATATGTGAAATGGTAATAAAAAAAAAAACAATTATGGAAAATTCCAATGAACTCAAGCTGAAAGTGCAGTGCTAAATTGAAGCGCTCGCTCTCATCTGTGAGTAGCCGCTCGAGTAAATGACATTTCGGTCAGCGTCCTGTCAGAGCCAGAGACAGCAGAGGAGTGAGTGTGCATTCATTATTCTCCAACAGAGAGAGATAATCTCCACTGTTTCCTCTTCTGGAGACATTTGGGAAAAGCAGCCAGTTTAGAGACAGGTCAAAGCTCTTGACTCTCCGCCGGTCATGCAAAAAGACACACACACACACACACACACCCACACACACACACCCACACTCACACAATGATGAAGATCTGAATGCTGCTCAGGCTCTTGGTTGTTCACTGAGCTGTGATCAGAGACGTCTTTATGAGCGTTGTATGTGAGTGCTATGGTGACAGGCTTTAACTGACAGCTACCACTGTTCCACTATTACATTAACATGTCATAAATACTCTACTCCATTCTCCTCTACTCTATTCTGTATTCTGCTCTACTCTTTTCTACCGTATTCTACTCTACCCTATACTACTTTACTGTATTCTACTCTATTCTACTGCATTCTATTCTACTCTGTTCTATTCTACTGTATTTTATTGTATTCTACTCTACTATAACCTATGTTGCTGTATCCTACTCTACTATATTCTGTTCTACTATAGTCTATTCTATTCTACTCTAATCTACTGTGTTCTACTCTTATTCGACTGTTTTTTTACTCTGTTCTATTCTACTCTATTTTACTTTATTCTATTCTATTTATTCTACTCTACTCTATTCTATTCTACGGTATTCTACTCCATTCTACTGTATTCTACTCTACTGTATTCTACTCTATTCTACTGTATTCTGTTTTACTATATTCTGTTCTACTGTATTCTATTCTACTGTATTCTACTCTACTGTATTCTACTCTACTGTATTCTGTTTTACTTTATTCTGCTCTACTGTATTCTATTCTACTTTATTCTACTCTATTCTATTCTACTGTATTCTTCTTTATTCTATTCTATTCTACTGTATTGTACTCTTTTCCACTATACTCTATTTGACTACTCTATTCTACTGTATTCTATTCTATTCTGCTTTACTCTCTTCTACTTTACTCTATGCTACTCTATAAGATAATAAATAAATAAATAAAATTTAATGAATATAAAACAGTTAGCTTTGGTAAATTCCTGTTATAAACAAGGAATAAAACATACCCATGATGTGGTGTTGTAGAAAAAAAAAATTCAGTTCAATTCAATTTTATTTGTTTAGCAATGTTTAGAATGGATCCTGTCCCAAAGTAGCTTTACAGAAATATATAAATTCAGGATATTCAGTTATAAATTTAAACATTTTTGCCTAATGACCTAGCCAACGGTGGCATTGTTGAGGACAATATGAGGAAGAAACCTTGAGAAGAAACAGACTCTATAAGAAACCTCATCCTGTGTGATTATAAATCATTTTTCCTTCTATATCTGTGTACTATATGGTCAAAAAGGTCAGTTGTGTAACCAGAAAATTCATTCCAATTTCAACATGAAGTCTGTTGTGTTAATGTTCACCGATTGAGGCTTGAGTGTAAAACTGTTCCTGGGTAGTGAATGACATTTTCCAATTACTCCTGATGGAAAATGATTTAAAAAATAGCCATTAAGCCCCTTGAAGTTTGGGTTTGGGCTTTTAAGAGAACGAAAACCTCAAAACTAGCCCAGTTACAGAAACTAATAGAAAATTCTGGAATATTCTATCCAGAACATTCCAAATAATCTAGAAAGTTCTTGAAAAATATAAATTGCTCTAAAAAAAAAAAAAAAAAAACATGCCACATAGTTCTAGAATATTCCCGAAAAAGAGACCTTGAATTTCTCCAAATTTCTTGTTTTTTTCCCCCAAGAACCTCTATGACTCTAGAAAAATGGGTGGCTATCACAAACATTCCAGAGAGTTCTACCTCATTTTTAAAGGTAGTTATAGAACATTTTCAAAGTTTCATTGCAATTCAAGAGGTTTTTTGGAAAGTATAATTTAGGGCTTTTTCACATGTTTAGAGAAATATGAGAATTTGAGAATCCCATTGCCCAAGGTTCAAACCCAAACTTTCATGGCTAAGATACAAAGAATGGGGAAATAACACTTATTTCCCAGGAACAAGAAAAAAGTAAAAATTTCTTATATAGTGTAATCTTTGGTTTGCTTACTGCTCACTTGATTATTTTCCTATAACCGCACACCCCTATGTGTATTACTCCTTACATAACCACAGACACATGAATTCAGCAATTGCTGCAGACACAAGCAGTTTGCTTACATGAACACAAACAATTCAGTATTATGTACACTATATTGCCAAAAGTATTCGCTCACCCATCCAAATAATCAGAATCAGGTGTTCCAATCACTTCCATGGCCACAGGTGTATAAAATCAAGCACCTAGGCATGCAGACTATTTTTACAAACATTTGTGAAAGAATGGGTCGCTCTCAGGAGCTCAGTGAATTCCAGCGTGGAACTGTGATAGGATGCCACCTGTGCAACAAATCCAGTCGTGAAATTTCCTCGCTCCTAAATATTCCACAGTCAACTGTCAGCTGTATTATAAGAATACAGTGTTTTACAGTGTTTGGGAACGACAGCAACTCAGCCACGAAGTGGTAGGCCACGTAAACTGACGGAGCGGGGTCAGCGGATGCTGAGGCTCATAGTGCGAAGAGGTCGCCAACTTTCTGCAGAGTCAATCGCTACAGACCTCCAAACTTCATGTGGCCTTCAGATTAGCTCAAGAACAGTGCGCAGAGAGCTTCATGGAATGGGTTTCCATGGCCGAGCAGCTGCATCCGAGCCATACATCACCAAGTGCAAATGCAAAGCGTCGGATACAGTGGTGTAAAGCACGCCGCCACTGGACTCTAGAGCAGTGGAGACGCGTTCTCTGGAGTGACGAATCGCGCTTCTCCATCTGGCAATCTGATGGACGGCGGTTGGGTTTGGCGGTTGCCAGGAGAACGGTACTTGTCTGACTGCATTGTGCCAAGTGTAAAGTTTGGTGGAGGGGGGATTATGGTGTGGGGTTGTTTTTCAGGAGCTGGGCTTGGCCCCTTAGTTCAGCATACCAAGACATTTTGGACAATTCCATGCTCCCAACTTTGTGGGAACAGTTTGGAGCTGGCCCCTTCCTCTTCCAACATGACTGTGCACCAGTGCACAAAGCAAGGTCCATAAAGACATGGATGACAGAGTCTGGTGTGGATGAACTTGACTGGCCTGCACAGAGTCCTGACCTCAACCCGATAGAACACCTTTGGGATGAATTAGAGTGGAGACTGAGAGCCAGGCCTTCTCGTCCAACATCAGTGTGTGACCTCACAAATGCGTTTCTGGAAGAATGGTCAAAAATTCCCATAAACACACTCCTAAACCTTGTGGACAGCCTTCCCAGAAGAGTTGAAGCTGTTATAGCTGCAAAGGGTGGACCGACGTCATATTGAACCCTATGGATTAGGAATGGGATGTCACTTAAGTTCATAGGCGAGTCAAGGCAGGTGAGCGAATACTTTTGGCAATATAGTGTATGTCCTGATTGAGCATGACACATGCTGGGAAACTGGGCCATGTTCATCATCAGAGTCACATTATCTGTTATTACACTGAGAGCGTCTCGATATTTAGGTGTTGCATCTAATTCGAGACGGTACTCCTGCTAATCTAACACTTAAACAAACGAAACTCGGTGAAGATGAACGTCTAACGCCGTGTTTGCAGTTAGATCTGCTGAAAATCTTTCTAAAGGAATAAATGTAAACCTTCGGGCGGTGACGGAAATATTGGCACCTTTCATAAAAACTAATCATTTACTTACTTTCACCCACATTTAAAGTGCTTCTGACTGACATTCATTTGGAGATTTGCATTAACCCTTTATATCAGTACACTGCCATGTTCATTCTCCCAGCAGGAATGGAAATGGACTTATGGGACATTTTCAATCAGTATAAAGAGATGAATGATGTTCTGGCGGTGAGTCTAATATAAAATGAGTCTGTTGGCTTTCAGTGTGAGACGTGTGTTTTTCCCTCTGTTGGATAACCTTTCATAGAATTTTACTGGTTGAAGATAAACACCTTCACATTTTAGATGATTATGAACAAGCACTTGGAGCATCTCAGAGAGCAGAACTGGGTTTGATATCAACATTTACTCTGAAGACAGAAACATTTGTGTGTGATCTGTGTTTGGTTGGAACTTTTCTATGAATATATCCCTCCTGCTATTCTAGGGAAAAACAGAAATACTTATGAAACACTTC
Source organism: Hemibagrus wyckioides (assembly GCF_019097595.1). Classification (NCBI taxonomy): domain Eukaryota; kingdom Metazoa; phylum Chordata; class Actinopteri; order Siluriformes; family Bagridae; genus Hemibagrus; species Hemibagrus wyckioides. Next base: position 25,598,058 of record NC_080713.1, read on the forward strand.
AAATCCTGAGTGTCTACGTTCATATGAGCTTCATATTCAGTTTTTTTTTTGATTCCATTTGATTTCTATAGCACTTTTAACAATGGACATTGTCTCAAAGCAGCTTCACAGAACATAAGTCCTAGATGTTAGACAAAACAAAGACAAAAGTCTGAGGTGACTGTGGTGAGGAAAAACTCCCTTAGATGGTGTGAGGAAGAAACCGTGAGAGGAACCAGACTCAAAAGGGAACCTCATCGTCATTCGGGTGACACTGAGAGTGTGATTATAAATGATTATAAACACCGGAGAGTGTGATTATAAATGATTATAAACACCGGAGAGTGTGATTATGAATTATTATAAACACTGTAGAGTGTGATTATAAATGATTATAAACACCGGAGAGTGTGATTATGAATTATTATAAACACTGTAGAGTGTGATTATAAATGATTATAAACACCGGAGAGTGTGATTATGAATTATTATAAACACTGTAGAGTGTGATTATAAATTATTATAAACACTGTAGAGTGTGATTATAAATGATTATAAACACCGGAGAGTGTGATTATGAATTATTATAAACACTGTAGAGTGTGATTATAAATGATTATAAACACCGGAGAGTGTGATTATGAATTATTATAAACACTGGAGAGTGTGATTATGAATTATTATAAACACTGTAGAGTGTGATTATGAATTATTATAAACACCGGAGAGTGTGATTATGAATTATTATAAACACCGGAGAGTGTGATTATGAATTATTATAAACACTGGAGAGTGTGATTATGAATTATTATAAACACTGGAGAGTGTGATTATGAATTATTATAAACACTGGAGAGTGTGATTATGAATTATTATAAACACTGTAGAGTGTGATTATAAATTATTATAAACACTGGAGAGTGTGATTATGAATTATTATAAACACTGGAGAGTGTGATTATAAATTATTATAAACACTGTAGAGTGTGATTATGAATTATTATAAACACCGGAGAGTGTGATTATGAATTATTATAAACACTGTAGAGTGTGATTATAAATGATTATAAACACCGGAGAGTGTGATTATGAATTATTATAAACACTGGAGAGTGTGATTATGAATTATTATAAACACCGGAGAGTGTGATTATGAATTATTATAAACACTGGAGAGTGTGATTATAAATGATTATAAACACCGGAGAATGTGATTATGAATGATTATAAACACTGTAGAGTGTGATTATAAATGATTATAAACACCGGAGAGTGTGATTATGAATTATTATAAACACTGGAGAGTGTGATTATGAATTATTATAAACACCGGAGAGTGTGATTATGAATTATTATAAACACTGGAGAGTGTGATTATAAATGATTATAAACACCGGAGAGTGTGATTATGAATTATTATAAACACTGTAGAGTGTGATTATAAATGATTATAAACACCGGAGAGTGTGATTATGAATTATTATAAACACTGGAGAGTGTGATTATAAATGATTATAAACACCGGAGAGTGTGATTATGAATTATTATAAACACCGGAGAGTGTGATTATAAATGATTATAAACACCGGAGAGTGTGATTATGAATTATTATAAACACCGGAGAGTGTGATTATGAATTATTATAAACACCGGAGAGTGTGATTATGAATGATTATAAACACTGGAGAGTGTGATTATGAATTATTATAAACACCGGAGAGTGTGATTATGAATGATTATAAACACTGGAGAGTGTGATTATGAATTATTATAAACACTGGAGAGTGTGATTATAAATTATTATAAACACTGTAGAGTGTGATTATAAATTATTATAAACACCGGAGAGTGTGATTATGAATGATTATAAACACTGGAGAGTGTGATTATGAATTATTATAAACACTGGAGAGTGTGATTATAAATTATTATAAACACTGTAGAGTGTGATTATAAATTATTATAAACACCGGAGAGTGTGATTATAAATTATTATAAACACCGGAGAGTGTGATTATAAATTATTATAAACACTGGAGAGTGTGATTATGAATTATTATAAACACTGTAGAGTGTGATTATGAATTATTATAAACACTGTAGAGTGTGATTATAAATTATTATAAACACTGGAGAGTGTGATTATAAACTATTATAAACACTGTAGAGTGTGATTATAAACTATTATAAACACTGTAGAGTGTGATTATAAATGATTATAAACACTGTAGAGTGTGATTATAAACTATTATAAACACTGTAGAGTGTGATTATAAACTATTATAAACACTGTAGAGTGTGATTATAAATGATTATAAACACTGGAGAGTGTGATTATAAATTATTATAAACACGGGAGAGTGTGATTATAAATTATTATAAACACGGGAGAGTGTGATTATAAATTATTATAAACACCGGAGAGTGTGATTATAAATGATTATAAACACTGGAGAGTGTGATTATAAATTATTATAAACACGGGAGAGTGTGATTATAAATTATTATAAACACTGTAGAGTGTGATTATAAATTATATTAAACACTGGAGAGTGTGATTATAAATTATTATAAACACCGGAGAGTGTGATTATGAATTATTATAAACACCGGAGAGTGTGATTATAAATTATTATAAACACTGGAGAGTGTGATTATGAATGATTATAAACACTGGAGAGTGTGATTATGAATGATTATAAACACCGGAGAGTGTGATTATGAATTATTATAAACACTGGAGAGTGTGATTATGAATTATTATAAACACTGGAGAGTGTGATTATGAATTATTATAAACACTGGAGAGTGTGATTATGAATTATTATAAACACTGGAGAGTGTGATTATGAATTATTATAAACACTGGAGAGTGTGATTATGAATTATTATAAACACTGTAGAGTGTGATTATAAATTATTATAAACACTGGAGAGTGTGATTATGAATTATTATAAACACTGGAGAGTGTGATTATAAATTATTATAAACACTGTAGAGTGTGATTATGAATTATTATAAACACCGGAGAGTGTGATTATGAATTATTATAAACACTGTAGAGTGTGATTATAAATGATTATAAACACTGGAGAGTGTGATTATGAATTATTATAAACACTGGAGAGTGTGATTATAAATTATTATAAACACTGTAGAGT
>NC_080713.1:25606198-25616198 GCF_019097595.1 Hemibagrus wyckioides
AAAAATTGTAATAAACCCACGTTAACGTTTACGGCATTCGTGGAACAGTTCTCTGATCTGAGTTCATGGGCTCTGATTCAGACCAAACCCTCGGTGTGAAAGCCTCCTGTTTGTCGGTTTAAACGAGTAAAAGCTAAGCATGAAGATGATAAAACGAGCCTCTTCCTCATCACTTTCATGATGTAATCATTGTCCAAAGCAGCCATACAGCAGGAATATGAGGATATGTGGTTGTTAAAGTATTTGTTTAATTCATCATTCGTTCATCTTCAGTAGTTTTATCTTGATCATCTGGATTCAGAGCCAATCCTAGGAACTCTGTAGAAATACATCATGGATGAGACACCAGTGTACAGTACACACACATACCACAAAATAATTTAGCACATCCACATTCAACCATCTTTTTAAACATTAGGAGGAAGGAGCTTCCCCCCTCTATGCAAAGGGACTCACACGAGTGCTTCATGGTCTCCTGCTAGTACAAAAAGGTCAGAATACCTGCAAGTCTAAAACGTTTAGAAATGAGTTATAAGCACAACTCTAAAAACGCTAACAATTCTTTCTTCCCTTCTTTAGGATTCAGTGTTTGTTTAGGGCTCATTTCGGTGTTTGGTGAAAGAGTTACAGGAAATCTTCAGGGTTGTGACCTGACAGAAAAGTCTATAGGTCTGTCTGCTTAGATAAAATAAAAAATACTAGTTTACGATACAGAATAATATCCAATGGCATTTTGGAGGGACATAAATAGCAAAATAAAATATCATATACTCAATATAGTCATCTCACTATTTAGAAAGTTTTGTTTATTACATGTTTATTACACCCGTGATTGCGCCTCAGTGAAGACGAAATCTTCCGCTCTGGGTAATCAGTTGACTGCAGTTTATAATAGCCTGTGAGTTTTCAGTCTTTGGCTAGAGGAATTTTTTTTGCTTGAGTCTCTCTGGATCAGGTGTAAGTCTGCCAAATGGCATAAAGGTAAGTGTTGATAATCCGCTTTAAGCTCTTTTTAAAGCAAGAAATAAGACAATGCCAGAAACTGAGCCTTACTTTTTATATACTGTATATAGAAATATAGAGAGGATTGTGTCCTGCTAGCCCATTTATCCCAGTCAGCAGTGTACTGAATCTATGAACTCCGAATCCCAGCATGCATTGTGGCCTACAGACAAGACCGCACCGGACTCCACTTCCTACAGCACTCATTTACTTCCTTGTTTCCAGTCACAGGAGTTCTTCTGATCACACTCGTCTGTTTCCAGTCTCTCTCTCTCTCTCTCTCTGTCTCTCTCTCTCTCTCTCACACACACACATAGACACAGATCCCCATTAACATACTTGCTACCAGTTTGTGAAGTATATACCCAGCTTACTTTGTCTACTGATGATGCCAACATGTTTGTTCATCTGGTTTGACCCTGTTTTTGCCTACAGTTCCTGTTTCTTTGCCCAGACTTGACTACTCTGTTGGCCAGTCGACTGACCTGTCCCTGATTCTTTGCTATTGTTTAATAAATCTACCCTGTGTGTCGCATATACATTACTGCACAGTGAAATTCTTTCCATGGATATCCCCTCCTTGGTTGGTTGGGGTCAGAGCCCAGGGTCAGCCATGATGCAGCACCCCTGGAGCAGGGGAGGGGTTGAGGGCCTTGCTCAAGGGCCCACCCGTGGCAATTTGGTGGTGCTGGGGCTTGAACCATGATCTTCTGATCAACAACCCAGAGCCTGAACCACTGAAGCTACCACCATAAGAGACATCTGACATCTACTTGCATTTGCATGTCTCTGCCTAAACCTTGTGATAAGCATGAAATAACTGTATTTCACAGTTTGGAAAGTGTTCATTCAGTTTGTTTCCAAATTTGGATCCAGTCATGTGACCAAAACGGATTTAGATATTTTTCTGAAATCAGTGAGAGAGCTCATGCAGGTGATGCCTGTGATAAAGGATCATGATGTCTCATTAAGCTCTGAGCTTTTGCCCTTATTCAGACCTCATGGTTTATCAGTAACGGTGTAGTGTATCTGATCTCTTGCTCTCATTCTGCATGTGTGTGTGTGTGTGCGTGTGTGTGTGTCCAGCTTCGCTAATGAGTCCCTGACGCCCCTGAAAAGCCTGTGGTGAAACCTCCAGAACAAATGAAAATCCTTTCTCCATTTTAAAAACAGCCTCCTTAATGGTGTCTCTTTGTCTCCTCGGGCTTATAAGGCGAAAAAATCATTCAACATTAAAAGGAAGCTATAACGAGAGCGATTCGGAGGTGACGGGACTTTCGGTGCTTAGCATTTTAATAAGTAGAAAATTGGCAGGGAGAATATCGATGACCTCACAGGTGACACTCAGACATTGTGAATGATTAATTACCCAGAATGCATTAGGGAGGCAGGCTTGTTAGCAGGATGGGCGTGGCAGGACGTCTGTCTGTGATTATATCAATATTGCAGCTCGGTTTTTTCACCACCTCTGTCAAATAACCAGAGCCCCAGCAATTAAGAGGGAACTAATGAGATTTCTGGAGGTTCTGTTAAACAACAGAGAGAGAGAGAGAGAGAGAGAGAGACAGAGCGAGAGAGAGAGAGAGACAGAGAGAGAGATTCATTAAGAAAGCTCAACGAGTCAGGATCATCATCCAGAGCAGTGCATTGTGGGTTTAGTCAGATATGGGATGTTGGATCAGACTCATTAATTAATGCAGTTTGGTTTTAAGCTCAGGAAAAGTTTGTCCTGAAACACATTCGATATCTTTATACTGAAATGTTTGTGATCGTCTAGATGCCAGACTGCAGAATACACAATCAATATCTCTATACTGAAATGTTTGTGATCGTCTAGACGCCGCACTCCAGAATACACATTCGATATCTTTATACTGAAATGTTTGTGATCGTCTAGATGCCAGACTGCAGAATACACAATCGATATCTCTATACTGAAATGTTTGTGATCGTCTAGACGCCGCACTCCAGAATACACATTCGACATCTTTATACTGAAATGTTTGTGATCATCTAGATGCCGCACTCCAGAATACACATTCGATATCTTTATACTGAAATGTTTCTGATCGTCTAGACGCCAGACTCCAGAATATACATTCAATATCTTTATACTGAAATGTTTGTGATTGTCTAGACGCCAGACTCCAGACTCCAGAATACACATTCGATATCTTTATACTGAAATGTTTGTGATCGTCTAGACGCCAGACTCCAGACTCCAGAATACACATTCGATATCTTTATACTGAAATGTTTGTGATCGTCTAGACGTCTGTCTGTCTGTCTTTCTCTCTCTGTCTGGTTGTCTATCTATCTATCTATCTATCTATCTATCTATCTATCTATCTATCTATCTATCTATCTATCTATCTATCTATCTATCTATCTATCTATAATGTCTGTCTCTGAGCCTCATCGTGAGCACTTCAATGAAGGAATTGAAAGCTAGTGTGCTAAACTTATAACAAAAATTTAACCAAAACAGAACTTAATACCTCCAGTGTATTTACACCTACTACAAATTCCAAGTGATTCCCAGTGATGCTGAGAAGTTTACGCTTGACGTGTAAGTCGTGATCATTAGTTACACGGTTTTGACCTTTTGCATCACTCGCATCACTATGTTCGGCTGTTTGGACGTCTAGGCGAAGTTCATTCCATCATCCAGGTGCCATAACAGAGAAAAGTCTTGATGCAGATTTTCCTTGTACCCTGAGAGATGGTGGGACCGGTGAAGCAGATGATGCTGGAGGATCTGAGCAAGAGTGGTGCTTTGGGCTAAGAGGACGATGGCGTGTTTTTGGCTTTTGGAGTTTGGCAACTATTAGAAGCCAGTGGAGGAAGAACAGCAGTGTGGTGGTCAGTGTCAGGATGATGAGTTTGATGTCACTGACTGCAGTATTAGCATTAGTTTAGTTTAGAAGCTCTGATCTTTTTAACAAGGCAGTGGTGGCTCGAGTGGTTAAGGCTCTGGGTTGTTCATCAGAGGATTAGGGTTCAAGCTGCCACTGTTGGGCAAGACCCTTAACCCTCACTGCATGTATCATGGCTGACCATGTGCTCTGACACAAACTTGGCATATAAGAATAAAGAATTTCTCTGTTCTGTAATATATAAATATATTTATATATATACTTGTTGAAGAACAAAGTTTATACTAAAAAGCCAAGAATTTCCCAGAAAAAAATCACTGAAGATGATCACACTATTGAAGACCACCTGATGCCGCTACTGAAGATAAGCTTCAGAGACAAACAGTGATCTGTAACAGCAGTTAGATCTGATGAAATATTTACACTTTAGAGATTTTCCCTTGAGTTTAGGATCAGGATTAGAAGACAGAGGGTTAGGCTTAAACTAACACAAACCCAGTTTGTATAGAGTATAAGAAATTGTGAATTGCAGCCTTTATACACACACACACATACACACACACACACACATACACATACACACACACTGCAGCGTGTGGTTATTATAAGCATGACAGTTATAGATGCCCTTTCTGTGTGTGTGTGTGTGTGTGTGTGAGAGAGAGAGAGAGAGAGAGAGAGAGAGAGAAAGAAAATTTGTAAAGTACACAAAATAAACCTTTCAGCAAGATAACCTAAAATAAATTCTGCTGATCTAATAAGCTTTGCTGATCTAATAAGATCTCACTCTCCTCCTCTTTGAACATAATTATTAGACCTAGAAAAAAAATGTGAATGTGTTTATGATGATGTTGAGAATAATTTGGGTTTCAGGTACGTCTCTTCGAAATAAGTGAAAATATATTTACATTTCTGGTGGCCCTGTGATGGACTGGTGACCTGTCCAGGGTGTACCCCTGCCTTTCGCCCGATGAGTGCTGGGATAGACTCCAGCAGATCCCCATGACCTTAATTAGGAATAAAGGACTTAGGACTCTCTTATCCAGAGCGATGTACATGTACATCTCTATCAATGAATCAATTTACACTGGATCAATATAGGTCACAGACTTAAATGTAGAGCTATGAGATGCTCAGGAGAACTCCAACTGACTGGATATGACTGTAGAAAGGACATTATTCATAATCACACTCTCTGGTGCTTATAATCATTTACAGTCACACTCTCTGGTGTTTATAATCATTTATAATCACTCTCTACAGTGTTTATAATCATTTATAATCACACTCTACAGTGTTTATAATCATTTATAATCACACTCTACAGTGTTTATAATGATTTATAATCACACTCTGGTGTTTATAATGATTTATAATCACACTCTGGTGTTTATAATGATTTATAATCACACTCTCTGGTGCTTATAATCATTTACAGTCACACTCTCTGGTGTTTATAATCATTTATAATCACTCTCTCTGGTGTTTATAATCATTTATAATCACACTCTACAGTGTTTATAATCATTTATAATCACACTCTACAGTGTTTATAATCATTTATAATCACACTCTACAGTGTTTATAATGATTTATAATCACACTCTGGTGTTTATAATGATTTATAATCACACTCTGGTGTTTATAATCATTTATAATCACACTCTACAGTGTTTATAATGATTTATAATCACACTCTGGTGTTTATAATCATTTATAATCACACTCTGGTGTTTATAATCATTTATAATCACACTCTACAGTGTTTATAATAGTTTATAATCACACTCTACAGTGTTTATAATCATTTATAATCACACTCTGGTGTTTATAATCATTTATAATCACACTCTACAGTGTTTATAATCATTTATAAACAGACTCTCTGGTGTTTATAATAATTTATAATCACACTCTACAGTGTTTATAATCATTTATAATCACACTCTACAGTGTTTATAATAGTTTATAATCACACTCTACAGTGTTTATAATAGTTTATAATCACACTCTACAGTGTTTATAATAGTTTTTAATCACACTCTACAGTGTTTATAATAGTTTATAATCACACTCTACAGTGTTTATAATAGTTTATAATCACACTCTACAGTGTTTATAATAGTTTATAATCACACTCTACAGTGTTTATAATAATTTATAATCACACTCTACAGTGTTTATAATAGTTTTTAATCACACTCTACAGTGTTTATAATAGTTTATAATCACACTCTACAGTGTTTATAATAGTTTATAATCACACTCTACAGTGTTTATAATAGTTTATAATCACACTCTACAGTGTTTATAATCATTTATAATCACACTCTACAGTGTTTATAATAGTTTATAATCACACTCTACAGTGTTTATAATCATTTATAATCACACTCTACAGTGTTTATAATAGTTTATAATCACACTCTACAGTGTTTATAATAGTTTATAATCACACTCTACAGTGTTTATAATAGTTTATAATCACACTCTACAGTGTTTATAATCATTTATAATCACACTCTACAGTGTTTATAATAGTTTATAATCACACTCTCAGTGTCACCAGATGAGGATGAGGTTCCCTTTTGAGTCCGGACATCTAGGGGAAGTTCCTTCCACCACCTCGGTGCCTGAACAGAGAAGAGTCTAGATGTAGACCTACCTCTTACCCTGAGAGATGGTGGGACCAGTCGAGCGGTGCGAGTAGATCTGAGGGAGCGAGGTGCAGTGTGAGGAGCACTAGCGTAGCCAGGAATCACAATGTGGGTGGGCCCAGAGAAAATTGGGTGAGCCTACCCTAAAATGCATCTTTTATCAAAATAAGCCAACATAACTACACCTGCTTGAATGCAAACCACCATTTAATCAGAGCATAAGCTTGTATGTCATCGTAAGCAATGTTAAGAACATAACAATAAGAACAGCATGAGCACGGTGGCCACACCACACACATACACACGCGCGTGCGCGCACATCTGACAGACGCGCCACAACACCATTATCAAATCAGCAGGACAGTATGGGACAGTATGTAAACTGTCCGATATATGGCTCAACGGCCATATAAACCACATGAAATGAACAACAATGACTATACAACTACATAGTAGGAAAATGTAGATTGGCTTACTTTTACACTGGTGTGTAGGGGAGGTACACGCTGGAGAATAAAGTGCTGCTGGTGATGGGGTAAAAGGTGAATGAACACTAGCAGAGCTCCTTACTACTCGAGCCTCATGGCTCCTGAACATCGGAATTATCTTCCTCCTCCGGCTCCACACAACATCTTTTTGACACTAACTTTAGTAAGTTGCTCTGAATTCATTTTAGTTTAATGTGCAACTAAACTTTTGTGACCCTCTGTGAAATGTGCTCGGTGTGGGGCGGCATGAGCATAGAGACTTTTCATTCTTCCTCAAAACCGGAGGGCGCTCTCGCGCAGAAAGTACAAAAATTGACTCATAGAAGTAACATATGACATGCCAAAAAACCTAATACGGACAAAGGCATGTATAAAGGCATCCAGCAATCGCCGTAGTCAAAGCAATCTTTTCTGTAGCAAGCAACTGACTGGGTGGGCCTGACTGACAGCTGGGCCCACCCATAGCTACGCTACTGGTGAGGAGTAATAAGAGCTTTGAGGTCAGATAGTGTTGGTCCATTCTTGGCTTTGTAGGCAAGCATCAGTGTTTTGAATCTGATGCAGCTACCGAAAGCCAGTGGAGGAAACCAAGCAGTGGGATGGTGTGTGAGAACTCAGGCAGGTTGAAAACAAGTCACACAGCTGCATTGTGGATCATTTGCAGAAGATGAATTGTGTTCAGAGGAAGACCTGCCAGTAGAGAGTTCTGCAGTAGTCCAGTCTCGAAATGACCAGAGACTGAACAATCAGATCAGACATAATTCAAGATAAAAACTTGGTGTACATATGAACACACACACACACACACACACATGCGTCTGGGTGTGATAATACACAGCATCCCTCACTAAAGAGAAAAGACAGCTTGTAGCCAAATCACCTCATTACCCGAGACTTTCACAGCACACTAAAGACTTATTTCTCCAGTTTATTCCTGTCCTGACGTACGTCTGGGATTTTTCTGTGCAGATGTCACCTCACGTTGGAAAGAAAAATGACTATTGAGTCTTGTAGTGTGTGTATCTCCAGATATTCAACACTTCCCGAGTCACAACCCGAATAATGGAAGCTCCTGGTATACTAACTCTACTGTATTGTTTTGTGGCAAAAATAAAACGTTAATTGGCTCCAAAGTGGAATAAGAGCCAGCGTCTCATCTTCGCTGCAGTGTCTCTACCACCGATTGGACGCCATGCTGTGGCACACCATGTGATTGTAGAAAACACAAACTCACCCCTCCTCTGGTCATTTTTATTGCTGTCTGGATCTCAGATGATTTCAGAGGAGAGGTGTAGAAGATGTATTACCACCACCTCCATTAAACTAATCCAGTAGGGTGAGATTTTGCGCCACAGTAGGGTCGGTTTAGCATGAATTTCATTACACGATATCATGATTAAGAAACATTTCCTAAGCTAACCAGCTGCCTAAATAGAGCACTGTGTAAATATTAGCTAAATGTAATTACAGTGCTGTTTATCTTGTGTTAATGATTCCTCTTTTTTCCAGCTAGTTAGATGCACTATTAGCTAGCCAACATTAGATAAACCTGCTAGCTAACATTAGATAAATTAGCAAGTCAAAAATTCTTCTAGATATACTAGCTAGGCAGTGTAAAACAATCTAGCCACCTATCTCACTTTCCCTGTCTCCCCCTCGCTCTCTGTAACTGTGTCCTACCCTCTCTCTCTCTCTCTCTCTCTCTCTCTCTCTCTCTCTCTCTCTCTCTCTCCTCTCTCTCTCTCTCTCTCACTCTCTCCTTCTCTTTCTGTCTCCATCTATCTGTCTGTCTGTCCTTCTCTCTCTCTCTCACTCTCTCTCTCTCTCTCTCTGTCTGTCTGTCTGTCTGTCTGTCTCTCTCTCTCTCTCTCTGTCTGTCTCTCTCTCTCTCTCTCTCTCTCTCTCTCCTACTCTTTCTGTCTCCGTCTATCTGTCTGTCTGCCCTTCTCTCTCTCTCTATGTCTCTCTCTCTCTGTCTCTCTTTCTCTCTCTCTCTTTCTCTCTCTCTCACTCTTTCCTACGCTCTCTCTCTTGTGTAGTGACAGGTGGTAGCTGAAAGCTGGGCATCTCACCGTTCATGATCTGCTGATTGAATTCGCTATGTCATATTAATTATTTTGCACACACACGTAGGACTCTCTCTCTCTCTCTCTCTCTCTCTCTCTCTCACACACACACACACACACACACGCACACATCAGCAGATGAGCAGATGGAAAAGAAAAATGTGACCGGCTGAATCTGCTCTCTCTGTGGTGTCTCAGTGGTCAGGTGGCGTCCTGCCTGCCAGCCGAGGCGCAATTAATACCAACTAATAAACTCATCTAAGACACCGGGATTCACGACGCATCAGCCAAAGCATTTCTCTGTTTTAGCTAAAGATTTTATTTCTCGAACTTTCTCAAGCCGCTGCTTTAACAAGGCTGTTAGGGAACTTTAGGGTCTAAAAGTAACAGATCCCGAATCTGCACTTCTGTTCCTTCAGCCGACGCGCTCCAGCGAATTTCGTCTGCAGTTTGGCTTTTGTCTAAAAAAACTCTGTTTCAGACATTCTGCTCTGGAGGGAGCAAACAGACTGAATTGAAATGAAATGAATTGTATAGAATTGCTGATCACAGGATTGACCTTTCAACGTATAAAAGAATGAATAAATTAATTGCTTAATGAAAATATTTGGCCTTAAATCAATCATATGTTTCATTTGTGCTCAATTTTATTTCTATAATAGAATTTGTCACACACTAGCTATACAGAAGTCTAAATCAATCCCCACTGATCAAACCAGAGTCTTAGTAGTGAAGAAAAACGGCCTGAAGAGTCAAGACGAGGAGTACTGAGTGTGCTGAAAGGATGTTCAGGAGTTGTGGGATGAGCGCAGGACAGTGTTTACGATCCCAGCAGCAGCAGGTCTGAGGTACAAATCTCCAGCATCCAGGTGACATCATACACTGAAGAAACACTGGATTAGATCAGTGAC
>NC_080713.1:25621198-25658698 GCF_019097595.1 Hemibagrus wyckioides
CAGTGTAGTAGTGTGTGTGTGTGTGGAGTGTTGTACAGTGTAGTAGTGTGTGTGTGTGGAGTGTTGTACAGTGTAGTAGTGTGTGTGTGTGGAGTGTTGTACAGTGTAGTAGTGTGTGTGTTTGTGTGTGTAGTATTGTACAGTGTAGTAGTGTGTGTGTGTAGTGTTGTACAGTGTAGTAGTGTGTGTGTGTGTAGTGTTGTACAGTGTAGTAGTGTGTGTGTGTGTGTGTAGTGTTGTACAGTGTAGTAGTGTGTGTGTGTGTGTGTAGTGTTGTACAGTGTAGTAGTGTGTGTGTGTGTGTGTGTAGTGTTGTACAGTGTAGTAGTGTGTGTGTGTGTGTGTGTGTGTAGTGTTGTACAGTGTAGTAGTGTGTGTGTGTGTGTGTAGTGTTGTACAGTGTAGTAGTGTGTGTGTGTGTGTGTGTGTAGTGTTGTACAGTGTAGTAGTGTGTGTGTGTGTGTGTAGTGTTGTACAGTGTAGTAGTGTGTGTGTGTGTGTGTGTAGTGTACAGTGTAGTAGTGTGTGTGTGTGTGTGTAGTGTTGTACAGTGTAGTAGTGTGTGTGTGTGTAGTGTTGTACAGTGTAGTAGTGTGTGTGTGCTGTCTCTTTGTAGTGTGCGTGTGTAGTGGAGTGGAGTGGAGTGTAGAGTAGAGTGTGCGTGTGTGTGTAGTGAAGTATAGTGTAGTAGTGTTTGTGTAGTGTAGAGTGTAGTGTAGAGTAGAGTAAGTGTGTGTGTGTGTGTGTAGTGAAGTATAGTGGAGTAGTGTGTGTAGTATAGTAACGTGTGTAGTGTAGAGTATGTGTGTGTATGGTCTCTTTGTAGTGTGTGTGTAGTGTAGTGTACAGTAGTGTAGAGTAAGTGTGTGTGTGTGTGTAGTGTAGTACAGTGTAGAGTGTGTGTGTGTAGTGTAGTATTTTGTAGTGTAGTAATGTGTGTGTGTGCTGTCTCTTTGTAGAGTGTTTAGAGTACTAGTGTGTGTGTGTTTAGTGTAGTACAGTGTAGTAGTGTGTGTGTTCTGTCTCTTTGTAGTGTGTTTAGTGTACTAGCGCGTGTGTGTGTGTGTGTGTGTAGTGTAGTGTAGTACAGTGTAGTAGTGTGTGTGCGTGTGTGTGCTGTCTCTTTGTAGTGTGTTTAGAGTACTAGTGTGTGTGTGTGTGTTTAGTGTAGTACAGTGTAGTAGTGTGTGTGTTCTGTCTCTTTGTAGTGTGTTTAGTGTACTAGCGTGTGTGTGTGTGTGTGTGTGTAGTGTAGTATTTTGTAGTGTAGTAGTGTATGTGTTCTGTCTCTTTGTAGTGTGTTTAGTGTACTAGCGTGTGTGTGTGTGTGTGTGTGTGTAGTGTTGTACACAGATTTTTCTGAATAAGTGAAGAAGTTTTATTTTCAAAATTGCTCATTAACGTTAAATGAACACAGAATCGTACAGTCACTTTTGCATTGTGTATTTTATATGAAGCTGTAAAATGCTGTGGGTTCATACATGATGTGAAACATGACTCGTGTGCCTGAGTCAGTTAGAGTCGCGCTGATCAGAGGAAAGCACTGGATGTGTGAGCAGAGTGGGAGCAAAAGTATAAAAGTATACAGTGGAACCTCGGCATAGGAAGTGAATTGGTTCTGGAGGCGAGTTCTTAAGGCGAAATGTATTGTATTGTGAAACGGATTTTCCCATCAGAAATAATGTAAATGCAGATAATCCAAATAAATATGACCAATATGAAACGTATGTATGGCTGCTTACAAAGAACTGACCCAAGCCAAGCATTCCATGTCAATGGAATCACAGGAAGTCATGCCACCAAGCTTGGGCTAAAAATAGAACAGACCACCGATGTCACCAATACACAGCAGACAAATAGAAAGTGCAGAGAAATACGTTTGAAGAACAAAAACAGAGAGGGGAAAAATGAAAAAGGTCATAAATATTTTCCTCCTAGGCTGCTGTTGCAGAATGTTTTTGGCATGTAGCAGACAGACGGCGTGAGACAGGCAGCGTACCCCGGGCCACTGTGACGTCTTGAAGCTGTAATATCTCGGTCTCAAGCCTTTCTTTTCTTTCAGCTCCCGGGTGTCGGAGTAGCGCTCTTTGTGGAGGTGGAAGTGGCTTTAGTTTTGATGTGAGTGACAGATCCTTTCTTTAGAGCAGACCTTTTGTCTCGCTTTTTGGAAAGATTTGACAGCTTCCTCAACATCACTACAATAATCACACAAACACAAAAATCAACAGAGCGATAATAACGACACACCAGAAAAACTCTCAAGGGTTTTCAGCTAGCTTAGATGTTTAGTGTTATTTAATTATATCAGTTTGTAGTTGGATAAGGAATCGTCTTACATGAAAGTTACATGAAATATTTAATATAAAGAAAGTCTGCTGGAGAGGTTACATTACATTACAATGGCTAGCTAGTTTTCAGGCTGAATGTTAGCACGTGGCTACCTGGCTAATCTAGCTAATTCGGGCCTGTTGTTCGATCTCACGTCACGTTTTAGAGCTTTCTAATAGTTCACCGACCAAACACGGGGGAAAAGCAACTGACAGAGTGCCCTGAGTTCAAGAAAATAAATTCAATTATACAGTGAATCAGAAGTGAGGCTTTGCTTATACACTAAACTACACACACATGCTCTTTATTCAGCTATCCACCACATTCATATTTATATTCATATCATCAGTCACTGTATTGTGTTTATATGCTGTATTTTTATATTTTTTAATTTATTTTTTCTAATATTTTTCCTGATATTTTTCCTATTATTTTTTAAATTCCATTTTTGACTATTTTTACTAAGATTATTTCTGTTTTTCTAACACAGACCGTCATAAAAAGCATTTCTCTGTATGTCGTACTATATTTGTGTATGTGACAAATAAAATTTTCATTCGAATTTGCCAAATCGGCTTCAGGAAAAGATATGCTATAATGCGATTGTAGCTTTATTCAGCTATAACCTAGGAAATTAAGCAATAAAAATTTAAAGTTTAATTCTGTCATGTGACACGAACACGGCAAACGGCCGAAATGAAAAGAAATGCTAGCTATGACGTTGAAGTATCTAGTTTGCGTATCAAGCTTTCATCCATCCATTGTCTATACCCGCTGTATTCCTAATTAGGGTCATGGGGATCTGCCGGAGCCTATCCCAGCACACATTGGGCGAAAGGCAGGGGTACACCCTGGACAGGTCACCAGTCCATCAACCACACACACTCACTCCTATGGGCAATTAAGAATGACCAATTAACCTAATGTACATGTTTTTGGACTGGGGGAGAAAACTGGAGTACCTGGAAGTACCCACACAGGCATGGGGAGAGCATGTAAACTCCACACATAAAGGCTCCTGGGATTCGAACCCCGGACCTTCTTGCAGTGAGGTAACAGTGCTGACCACTAAGCCACTGTGCCCCACGTTGAGCTTAAACATCCTGAATCCACATCCAGCACAAGCTTCATTACCGTACCTTCTAGCTCCGGATGGCTTTTCCTTAAATCCCCATCATGCACTGCAGAATACTGAAGCTCCTCACTGTCCTCAGAGCCTGGGTTAAAAACACAGCGCCTGCTTAACTTTTTTCCACAGATCATGATTAAAAATCCGTTCAAATGTGAGGTAGACGCTCACGTGACACGCTCACTACGAAGTAGCTCTGTCGGCCTTTCAGTAAAGTGTTGGTCAGGTCCATGCTCTGCTCCACCTCCATCAAGTGCATCAGCTCACCTGTCCGGTCCAGCAAGTCCACTTGCACTATCAAGACACATTATTTGACATTTTATCACCTCGGTATATTCATCTTTTTAACTGAGATTAGATCGATATGGGCCGAGCTTTATAAATGAGAACCTTGTGGATCCAGTTTGCACTTTTCTTTTAAACAGTGGATGAAATTTACAATCCGACAGTTGAGGTTGAGGAGCTCAGCTCTTTTCTCTGAAATAAATAAATAAATTCTTTATTAATACATTGACTTATTATTTTTATCCATCAATCCATCTCTTTTCTGTAGCACTTATCTTACATGGGGTTACAGGAAGCCTGGAGTCTATCCCAGGGTACAAGGTGGGGGGGGCACCCTGGACGGGGTACCAATCCATCGCAGGGTACAATCACACACACACACCATAGACAAATTAGAGATGCCAATCATCCTAGAGCCAGGGGAGGAGACCAGAGTAATTGAAGGAAATCTCTATTGTGGGAATCAAATCCACATAAGCCACCAGGGCTGATTGGACAGTTGGGGTTCAAGCCCCAGCACTCCTGGGCTCTTGAGAAAGGCCCTTAATCGTTTCTGCTCCTGTTGTGCTGTATCATGGCTGACCCTGAGCACTGACCTCAGCTTCCTGACAAGCTGGGATATAATAATTGTGTAATAAATAAAGGCGTCTTCTTAATTTCCAACCCCAGAGGTATGAGGCAAATAATCTACCCACAAAACCATCATGCCCTCTTATTATTAGTAGTAGTAGTAGTATTCAATTCAATTTATTTGTATATCGCTTTTAACAGTGGACATTGTCTCAAAGCAGCTTTACAGAAATATAAAATGATAAAGTTTAAAGTTATGTGGTTACTATTTATCCCTAATATTTATTCCTATTGAGCAAGCCTGAGGCAACATAGTAGTAGTAGTAGTGCTACAAAAATCTAAAAGTTACTCACAAATACAGGCTATGAATAGAAAAAAAACAATTGGTATAATAAATAACTAAATGTTTATTGTAATGTAATTGTAAATACATTATACACTGAGACGTCCTACATGTGTCCAGTAACACACTCCTAAACAGCCAGTGAAGTCTTCATAACAATTCCTCCATATTTAACTTTCAGCCCAAAATATCACTCCTTAATTTGTTCATTAATTTATTAGTTTTATCTTATTAACTCTCATGAATATGTTCAAAGGTGACGTTGATGTCGTGCCTTAAATGGTTAAACAAGTTCATCACCATTTCTGTTATTTAGTACTAAAATCCACACAAAGCATGAGCACATCAGGGTTATATATCAGTGTAGAGATGTGCAGAGATTTTATTTAACTCTTAGTTCTGGCTGTACAACACGGTCCACAATATTCTCTGGAAGGATGTTGAACAGGTTGCTGAACTCACCTCCGAGTATCACGGTCACAAACATGTCTAATGGAGTGTGATGAGGGAAGCCTCACTTCTCTGAGCTGATCTCATAGCTGTAAATAAGGCTCTGGTCTCCTGCTCAGATGTTCAGACACTCACATGGTGCTGGAGGGAGAGGTTAATGTTGTTGACTACAGACTTACATAGTGACAACAGAGGACGTCCTACTAGTGTGTACAACTCTCTCTCTCTCTCTCTCTCTCTCTCTCTCTCTCTCTCTCAATTCAATTCAATGTACTTTATTAGCATGTCTGTCTCTTTATCTCTCTCTCTCTCTCAATTCAATTCAATGTACTTTATTAGCATGTCTGTCTCTTTATCTCTCTCTATCTCTTTCTTGCTCTCTCTATCCTACTCTTTTATCCCTCTGTTTGTCTCTGCCTCTCTGCATGTCACTGTTTTGTCTGTCTCTCACTCAGTCTGTCCATCTGTCTCTCTCTCTCTCTCTCTCTCTCTCTCTCTCCCCTGTCTGTCTCTCTCTCTCAATTCAATTCAATGTACTCTATTAGCATGTCTGTCTCTGTCTCTCTCTATCTCTTTCTTGCTCTCTCTATCCTTCTCTTTTTATCCCTCTGTTTGTCTCTGTCTCTCTGCATGTTGCTGTTTTGTCTGTCTCTCACTCAGTCTGTCCATCTGTCTCCCTCTCTCTCTCTCTCTCTCTCTCTCTCTCTCACACACACACACACACACACATGCTCTCTCTCTCTCTCTCTCTCTCTCTCTTTCTGTGTGTGTGTGTCTACCTTTATTTGTCTCCATGGAGTCAGTACACAGAAAGACAATGTTGACTTTTTTAGCTGGTTTGTAAGAACAGAGGCTACACAGGTGTCCCTGATTATAAAAACTGCAGCTTTATACAGTGTCCTGTTTCTAGTGTAAGCATTTCCAGTAGGTCCAACTGCACTTTCAAGACACATTATTTTATATTTTATCACCTCGGTATATTAGTCTTTTAACTGAGATTAGATCGATATGGGCCGAGCTTTAAAAATGAGAACCTTGTGGATCCAGTTTGCACTTTTCTTTTAAACAGTGGATGAAATTTACAATCCGACAGTTGAGGTTAAGGAGCTCAGCTCTTTTCTCTGAAATAAATAAATACACAGATCAGGCATAACATTATGACCACCTGCCTAGTATTGTATTGGTCCCCCTTTTGCTGTCACAACAGCCCTGATCCGTCATGCACTGTGTATTTTGTCCCTGTCGCCGGTGCACCACTGTTCCTTCCTTGGACCACTTTTGATAGATACTGACCACTGCACACCCCACAAGAGCTGCAGTTTTGGAGATGCTCTGATCCAGTGGTCTATCCGCCATCACAATTTGTCCCTTCGTCATACTCGCTCAAATCCTTACGCTTGTCCGTTTTTCCTGCTTCTGACACATCAACTTTGAGGACCAAATGTTCACTTGCTGCCTAATATATCCCACCCACTAACAGGTGCCATGATGAGGAGATCATCAGGCTTATTCACTTCACCTCTCAGTGGTCATAATGTTATGCCTGATTGGTGTAAATTCTCTAGCAATTTATTATTCATCTCTTTTCGGTAGCACTTACCTTACATAGGGTTTCTAGTGTAAGCATTTTGTTTAGCATAACTTTGTGTAATCATGTAACATGTAGTGATGTGTACCGGACCGCTGTGTTACTAAATGGTCAAAAGTCCCAACAAATTAATGGCACTGATTTTCAAGAAGCGTTTGATGTGTACTGGATAAATTTGTGGATCTTATAAATTATAATATTATAATATCTGTGTATGTGTGGGTGTGTATGAGAGAGAGAGAGAGAGAGAGAGAGAGAGATAATTGTAGAAGAAAATGGTGAATGAATTAAACAGGAGCACAGTTTACATAAACCCTTCCAGGTAAATTATAAAATACATTTAGACCTTCGATCTGTTTACTATTTCAGCTGAATATTGAAATCCATGTCCAAAGCTCAGTGCTGCACGTCCGTGGCTTATCCGGGAGTTTTATAGTGACTCGTATAAATTGCATCTCTCAGTGAGAATACATCCATTGGTGCATTTCTTCAGCCGGTTGAATCTTCAGTCACTTTCGAGATAAAATCCACTGTCTGGAGTATTCGGTGCATTCAGATCAGTGCGTCTTAATGCATGTGCTGACTATACACAAAATCCTGAGGCAGAATTTTCATTTCGGTGTCATATCAGGAAGGTAGCACTGCATCCTCATTTTCTCATGGCCTTGTTTGTGTTTAATACGCCGCAGCGCATAGCAACACGAGGCCACAACATGATCCATGAACCCGGTCACCCAGCCGTGTCCTCCATACAGAGACATCCACATCGATGAGACAAAAGAGGAAGTTTTTCTGCCTCTCATGAAACTCTACAGCCACAAAGATACACAAAACACAACACGATATTTTTCGGGAAGAGACACATAGAGAGTGTGGTTTTTATTACAGCAGTTATCTGAATGAAGTCGTGTGTAAAATCGTTGGGGGAAGATTCCAGAAGATTTGCTTTTAACAGCCTTAACCCTTTTTTTGCAAATACCCTGGCTTTTCATTCTGCCTTATAGGACAATTTTTTTAATCAGTGTGAAGAAATGAATGATGTTTTGGCTGTGAGTCTGATAGAAAAGGCTTTCAGTGTGTTTTAGACGTGTGTTTTTCCCTTACACAGAATTTTAGTGGTTGAAGATAACAGCTTAAAAATTTTTAGATGATTATGAACAAGCACTTGGGAGCAGAAATGGGTTTGATATCAACATTTGTGTGGGGAAAAAAATTGCCCCTATGGAAATATCAACCCTAGTAGGCTAGGAAAAAACTTATGAAAAACTACAAATTCTTAAAGTCCTGAGTGTCTACTTTAATATGAGCTTCATATTAACCTCCACTGTGACAATGCTGAACATAAACACAACAAAACAGATGCTGCTGGTGGATTATTTTGGATTTTTCCGGAACACAGAGTGGACACATTCACCTGATTTCAGTCTGATATTTTCGACTTCATCTGCGCTTTTTTTTATTATAATTGCAGGTATAAGAAACAAGCTGGATTATTTATTCTATCATGCTTTGTGGTATTCGGAGAAGAAACTAAATACAGATTGTCTAAGCAAAGTTCGAGCTACACAAAAGGATGAAAAAAAATCAGATAAAAATAAATAAATAAATAATTGTATATGAAAAGTATGTGGAAAAGCGTAAGATGTGGAATATACAAAGAAATGAACTGTGTTGAAAAGCACATTAAATAGAAAAGTTGAACAAAAAGGTTACAGCATTCCTGTGTAGTGTATTTAGTGGCTAAGCTAAGTGGTTAAGATGCTGGATAACTAATCAGAAGGTTGTGATTTCGAATCCCAGGTTCCCCTAAGCTGCCACTGCTGGGCTCCTTGAGCAAGGCCCTTAACCCTCAATTGCTCAGTTGTATAAAATTAGAGTCCCTCTGGATAAGGGTGTCTTCCAAATGCCAGAAAGGTAATGTAAAGTAGACGTAAATACAAAGGCAGAAGGCACCTGACCGCCGTGTCTCTACAATTCGTGCAGTCCAACAATAAATAAACAGAAATGTGTCTGTGAGCTCAGGGTTTAGGTAGAGGGAGACACAGGGCTCGCTCCTTTAAAAGAGCCAAGAGTGCTGGATAATATGCTGTCAGAGGGATCACGTAAATGATGTCTGATCTAAAATGATGATCTCATTAGATCAGAACGAATGTCTGAGCTCAGGCACCGTGCTGACCTTCTTCGCTCGATTGCTGGACATCAGGAAAACAAAAAAAAAAAAATCTATGAAAATAAGACAGAGAAGAAAGAAAGACATTTGTGTTCATTCCTTCTTTCCCTTGGGCCAAAACAAAAACCTTTCCTAATCGAATCTGCTCCTGAAAAATGACTCCTCTATTGTTTCCTCGTTTCGCACGGACCGCAGCGCTCGCACAAATTCACCCGAGAATTGTTTTTCTTCCTTTTTAGGCTTACAGACGAAAGTCTCTCCTCTTCATCAGCTTATCTCCATTTTAATGAGCATCGTGTTAGATGGAGGTGTTTAGTAAGTGTTCTGAAACTTGACCAGATTTAATCATCAGTGCGTCCGAGTTGCTGCTTTCTCCCGGGTTTGTATTAAAAATGACAGGCTGCAGGTTTGGGTAATTGGGAGAATGTTCTTCATGGCAGCTCAGAGAGGTCTTTTAGTCACAAACTGAAATTTTTCATTTAGGAAAGAGGATAACAGACTGGGTGCAAAACCCACACCTCGCATTAGGATCAGGTAGCGGCTGCCATTAAGAGACGTGACATGTTGTCATGCATACCTTATTATTTCCCAGCAAGACTCAGCTCTGCTATTCTCAGCTCAGGACAGATAATAAGCTGCAGTGTGACACTGACATGAAGCAGGAAGAGGCATGACTAACGTCGTTACGTCAGGAAATAAAAACGCCGTGGCATCAATGACGCATTTGAGAACTTGGAATGACATGACACGTTGAGATTTTACCTCATTTTTAAACTTTAAGTCTATAAATACTTGGTATATGCATGTCAGAATGTTTACTAGATAGATAGATAGATAGATAGATAGATAGATAGATAGATAGATAGATAGATAGATAGATAGATAGATAGATAGATAGATAGATAGATAGATAGATAGATAGATAGATAGATAGATAGATACTTTATTCAACCCAAAGGGAAATTCACGCATTTAATCATTATTCCCACATCACAGTCCACAAACCTCACATCACAATTCAGAAACTTCAAATCACAATCCAAAATCTCTCATCACTACAATCCACACATCATTATCTGCACCCGCTTTAATCCTAATCAGGGTCACAGGGATCTGCTGGAGCCTTTCCCAGCACACACTGGGCACCCGTACAGGTCACCAGTCCATTCACTCCCAGTTCACTGTGCAGTACACACACTCACTCCCAGTTCACTGTGCAGTACACACACACTCTCACTCCCAGTTCACTGTGCAGTACACACACACACTCACTCCCAGTTCACTGTGCAGTACACACACTCACTCCCAGTTCACTGTGCAGTACACACACTCACTCCCAGTTCACTGTGCAGTACACACACACTCTCACTCCCAGTTCACTGTGCAGAACACACACTCACTCCCAGTTCACTGTGCAGTACACACACACTCTCACTCCCAGTTCACTGTGCAGTACACACACACTCTCACTCCCAGTTCACTGTGCAGTACACACACACTCTCACTCCCAGTTCACTGTGCAGTACACACACTCACTCCCAGTTCACTGTGCAGTACACACACTCACTCCCAGTTCACTGTGCAGTACACACACACTCACTCCCAGTTCACTGTGCAGTACACACACTCACTCCCAGTTCACTGTGCAGTACACACACACTCTCACTCCCAGTTCACTGTGCAGTACACACACACTCTCACTCCCAGTTCACTGTGCAGAACACACACACTCTCACTCCCAGTTCACTGTGCAGAACACACACACTCACTCCCAGTTCACTGTGCAGTACACACACACTCTCACTCCCAGTTCACTGTGCAGAACACACACACTCTCACTCCCAGTTCACTGTGCAGAACACACACTCTCACTCCCAGTTCACTGTGCAGTACACACACTCACTCTCAGTTCACTGTGCAGTACACACACACTCTCACTCCCAGTTCACTGTGCAGAACACACACACTCACTCCCAGTTCACTGTGCAGAACACACACACTCACTCCCAGTTCACTGTGCAGTACACACACACTCTCACTCCCAGTTCACTGTGCAGTACACACACTCACTCCCAGTTCACTGTGCAGTACACACACACTCTCACTCCCAGTTCACTGTGCAGTACACACACACTCTCACTCCCAGTTCACTGTGCAGTACACACACACTCACTCCCAGTTCACTGTGCAGTACACACACTCACTCCCAGTTCACTGTGCAGTACACACACACTCTCACTCCCAGTTCACTGTGCAGTACACACACTCACTCCCAGTTCACTGTGCAGTACACACACACTCACTCCCAGTTCACTGTGCAGTACACACACTCACTCCCAGTTCACTGTGCAGTACACACACACTCTCACTCCCAGTTCACTGTGCAGTACACACACACTCTCACTCCCAGTTCACTGTGCAGAACACACACACTCTCACTCCCAGTTCACTGTGCAGAACACACACACTCACTCCCAGTTCACTGTGCAGTACACACACACTCTCACTCCCAGTTCACTGTGCAGAACACACACACTCTCACTCCCAGTTCACTGTGCAGAACACACACTCTCACTCCCAGTTCACTGTGCAGTACACACACACTCACTCTCAGTTCACTGTGCAGTACACACACACTCTCACTCCCAGTTCACTGTGCAGAACACACACACTCACTCCCAGTTCACTGTGCAGAACACACACACTCACTCCCAGTTCACTGTGCAGTACACACACACTCTCACTCCCAGTTCACTGTGCAGTACACACACTCACTCCCAGTTCACTGTGCAGTACACACACACTCTCACTCCCAGTTCACTGTGCAGTACACACACACTCTCACTCCCAGTTCACTGTGCAGTACACACACACTCACTCCCAGTTCACTGTGCAGTACACACACTCACTCCCAGTTCACTGTGCAGTACACACACACTCTCACTCCCAGTTCACTGTGCAGTACACACACTCACTCCCAGTTCACTGTGCAGTACACACACACTCACTCCCAGTTCACTGTGCAGTACACACACTCACTCCCAGTTCACTGTGCAGTACACACACACTCTCACTCCCAGTTCACTGTGCAGTACACACACACTCTCACTCCCAGTTCACTGTGCAGAACACACACACTCTCACTCCCAGTTCACTGTGCAGTACACACACACTCTCACTCCCAGTTCACTGTGCAGTACACACACACTCACTCTCAGTTCACTGTGCAGAACACACACACTCACTCCCAGTTCACTGTGCAGAACACACACACTCACTCCCAGTTCACTGTGCAGAACACACACACTCTCACTCCCAGTTCACTGTGCAGTACACACACACTCTCACTCTCAGTTCACTGTGCAGTACACACACACTCTCACTCCCAGTTCACTGTGCAGTACACACACTCACTCCCAGTTCACTGTGCAGTACACACACTCTCACTCCCAGTTCACTGTGCAGTACACACACACTCTCACTCCCAGTTCACTGTGCAGTACACACACACTCACTCCCAGTTCACTGTGCAGTACACACACACTCTCACTCCCAGTTCCCTGTGCAGTACACACACTCACTCCCAGTTCACTGTGCAGTACACACACTCTTACTCCCAGTTCACTGTGCAGAACACACACACTCACTCTCAGTTCACTGTGCAGAACACACACACTCACTCCCAGTTCACTGTGCAGAACACACACACTCTCACTCCCAGTTCACTGTGCAGTACACACACACTCACTCCCAGTTCACTGTGCAGTACACACACTCACTCCCAGTTCACTGTGCAGTACACACACTCACTCCCAGTTCACTGTGCAGTACACACACTCACTCCCAGTTCACTGTGCAGTACACACACTCACTCCCAGTTCACTGTGCAGTACACACACTCACTCCCAGTTCACTGTGCAGTACACACACTCTTACTCCCAGTTCACTGTGCAGAACACACACACTCACTCTCAGTTCACTGTGCAGAACACACACACTCACTCCCAGTTCACTGTGCAGAACACACACACTTTCACTCCCAGTTCACTGTGCAGTACACACACACTCACTCCCAGTTCACTGTGCAGTACACACTCTCACTCCCAGTTCACTGTGCAGAACACACACACTCACTCTCAGTTCACTGTGCAGAACACACACACTCACTCCCAGTTCACTGTGCAGAACACACACACTCACTCCCAGTTCACTGTGCAGAACACACACACTCTCACTCCCAGTTCACTGTGCAGTACACACACACTCACTCCCAGTTCACTGTGCAGTACACACACACTCTCACTCCCAGTTCACTGTGCAGTACACACTCTCACTCCCAGTTCACTGTGCAGTACACACACACTCACTCCCAGTTCACTGTGCAGTACACACACACTCTCACTCCCAGTTCACTGTGCAGTACACACACACTCTCACTCCCAGTTCACTGTGCAGAACACACACACTCTCACTCCCAGTTCACTGTGCAGTACACACACACTCTCACTCCCAGTTCACTGTGCAGTACACACACACACTCACTCTCAGTTCACTGTGCAGTACTCACACACTCTCATTCCCAGTTCACTGTGCAGTACACACACACACTCACTCCCAGTTCACTGTGCAGTACACACACTCACTCCCAGTTCACTGTGCAGTACACACACACACTCACTCTCAGTTCACTGTGCAGTACACACACACTCTCACTCCCAGTTCACTGTGCAGTACACACACACTCTCACTCCCAGTTCACTGTGCAGTACACACACTCACTCCCAGTTCACTGTGCAGTACACACACACTCTCACTCCCAGTTCACTGTGCAGTACACACACACTCACTCCCAGTTCACTGTGCAGTACACACACACACTCACTCTCAGTTCACTGTGCAGTACACACACACACTCACTCTCAGTTCACTGTGCAGTACACACACACTCTCACTCCCAGTTCACTGTGCAGTACACACACACTCACTCCCAGTTCACTGTGCAGTACACACACACTCTCACTCCCAGTTCACTGTGCAGAACACACACACTCTCACTCCCAGTTTACTGTGCAGAACACACACACTCTCACTCCCAGTTCACTGTGCAGTACACACACACTCTCACTCCCAGTTCACTGTGCAGTACACACACACTCTCACTCCCAGTTCACTGTGCAGTACACACACACTCTCACTCCCAGTTCACTGTGCAGTACACACACACTCTCACTCCCAGTTCACTGTGCAGTACACACACACACTCACTCCCAGTTCACTGTGCAGTACACACACTCACTCCCAGTTCACTGTGCAGTACACACACACACTCACTCTCAGTTCACTGTGCAGTACACACACACTCTCACTCCCAGTTCACTGTGCAGTACACACACACTCTCACTCCCAGTTCACTGTGCAGTACACACACACTCTCACTCCCAGTTCACTGTGCAGTACACACACACTCTCACTCCCAGTTCACTGTGCAGTACACACACACTCACTCCCAGTTCACTGTGCAGTACACACACACTCACTCCCAGTTCACTGTGCAGTACACACACTCACTCCCAGTTCACTGTGCAGTACACACACACACTCACTCTCAGTTCACTGTGCAGAACACACACACTCACTCCCAGTTCACTGTGCAGAACACACACACACTCACTCTCAGTTCACTGTGCAGTACACACACTCTCACTCCCAGTTCACTGTGCAGAACACACACACACTCACTCTCAGTTCACTGTGCAGTACACACACTCTCACTCCCAGTTCACTGTGCAGAACACACACACACTCACTCTCAGTTCACTGTGCAGTACACACTCTCACTCCCAGTTCACTGTGCAGTACACACTCTCACTCCCAGTTCACTGTGCAGTACACACACACTCTCACTCCCAGTTCACTGTGCAGAACACACACACTCTCACTCCCAGTTCACTGTGCAGTACACACTCTCACTCCCAGTTCACTGTGCAGTACACACACACACTCACTCTCAGTTCACTGTGCAGTACACACACTCACTCCCAGTTCACTGTGCAGTACACACACACTCTCACTCCCAGTTCACTGTGCAGTACACACACACTCTCACTCCCAGTTCACTGTGCAGTACACACACACTCTCACTCCCAGTTCACTGTGCAGTACACACACACTCTCACTCCCAGTTCACTGTGCAGAACACACACACTCTCACTCCCAGTTCACTGTGCAGTACACACACACTCTCACTCCCAGTTCACTGTGCAGTACACACACACTCACTCTCAGTTCACTGTGCAGTACACACACACTCTCACTCCCAGTTCACTGTGCAGTACACACACACTCTCACTCCCAGTTCACTGTGCAGTACACACACTCTCACTCCCAGTTCACTGTGCAGAACACACACACTCTCACTCCCAGTTCACTGTGCAGTACACACACACTCTCACTCCCAGTTCACTGTGCAGAACACACACACTCTCACTCCCAGTTCACTGTGCAGTACACACACTCACTCCCAGTTCACTGTGCAGAACACACACACTCTCACTCCCAGTTCACTGTGCAGTACACACACACTCTCACTCCCAGTTCACTGTGCAGAACACACACACTCTCACTCCCAGTTCACTGTGCAGTACACACACTCACTCCCAGTTCACTGTGCAGTACACACACACACTCACTCTCAGTTCACTGTGCAGTACACACACACTCTCACTCCCAGTTCACTGTGCAGTACACACACACTCTCACTCCCAGTTCACTGTGCAGAACACACACACACTCACTCCCAGTTCACTGTGCAGTACACACACTCTCACTCTCAGTTCACTGTGCAGAACACACACACTCTCACTCCCAGTTCACTGTGCAGTACACACACACTCTCACTCCCAGTTCACTGTGCAGTACACACACACTCTCACTCCCAGTTCACTGTGCAGTACACACACTCTCACTCCCAGTTCACTGTGCAGTACACACACTCACTCCCAGTTCACTGTGCAGTACACACACTCACTCCCAGTTCACTGTGCAGTACACACACACTCTCACTCCCAGTTCCCTGTGCAGTACACACACTCTCACTCCCAGTTCCCTGTGCAGTACACACACTCTCACTCTCAGTTCACTGTGCAGTACACACACACTCACTCCCAGTTCACTGTGCAGTACACACACACTCTCACTCCCAGTTCACTGTGCAGTACACACACACTCTCACTCCCAGTTCACTGTGCAGTACACACACACTCTCACTCCCAGTTCACTGTGCAGTACACACACACACTCTCACTCCCAGTTCCCTGTGCAGTACACACACTCTCACTCCCAGTTCCCTGTGCAGTACACACACTCACTCCCAGTTCCCTGTGCAGTACACACACTCTCACTCCCAGTTCACTGTGCAGTACACACACACTCACTCCCAGTTCACTGTGCAGTACACACTCTCACTCCCAGTTCCCTGTGCAGTACACACACTCTCACTCCCAGTTCACTGTGCTGTACACACACACTCTCACTCCCAGTTCACTGTGCAGTACACACACACTCTCACTCTCAGTTCACTGTGCAGTACACACACACTCTCACTCCCAGTTCACTGTGCAGTACACACACTCTCACTCCCAGTTCACTGTGCAGTACACACACTCTCACTCCCAGTTCACTGTGCAGAACACACACACTCTCACTCCCAGTTCACTGTGCAGTACACACACACTCTCACTCCCAGTTCACTGTGCAGTACACACACTCACTTCCCAGTTTCGTCCCCCAGCTACTGACTGAACACACCTGAATCCACACACACACACACACACACACACACTTTCACACACACTCACTCCCATTTCTAGACTTTTCCATGCTTTACTGATTTTGATGAAGGTTCTGAGATCTCGTCTATGTTGTGTTGTTTGCGAATCGCCTGAGCGGTGTTTGTTTCTTCACCCTGACCTTGCCTGATATTTCAGATCGCTCTTTGTGATCTGAATGAAGCTGCCTTCCCTTCGTCTTCATCTGCCTCAGCGTCTCTGTCCTGACGGTTGTGACACGAATATCACACCCTACACACACCGTTCCATTCAGCTGCAGGTTACACAATCATGACATATTGTAGATTATAATGAAGTTCCAGGTGTTCTGAAAGTCTAGTGTTCCGATCTGAGCGGCTTCCTACGGTGTTTTTACACTTTCTGTTTCTTTGTGTCTTCGAAGAAATGCCCAGAAATGGGTTTTTTATTAACTAGAAATATGTCTTACGGCATGGAGGCTGAATCCCACGTCCAGGAGGAGTTCCAAATGGAAAAACCAGGTCGCTTTAAGTGACTGAAACCTCCTGACTTTTCTTCCCTCTTTATTATTAATTTTCCGAGGTTTAGGTGATCCCAGCAGTGTGCCGCTCTCAAATCATTTTACCCATCTCCCCCGTCTAATTATCCAAATTCTCCATCCAGTGCATGACCTCCACTGGCCTTTGGGGTTTAATTAGCGGTAAAGCTCAGAGCTCTGATGGTGAGATGAGCTGAATGATGAAGCTTTCATTACGTCTGCAGTCAAGCTGCTCAAACCCTCTGTTTTATTAAGAATTTATGCTTTATTCATATCACATATTGGCTTTGTGTTTCCGGGGATTCAAAATCAACACCTGGATGAAAAAGAGTATTACAAATTTTGATCGACTTTCTTAACATCGTTTAATATAATTGAAATGAAATCTGAACAGAAGAGTTGGCGTCGTTTTTTATTGTCTGCCTGTTTATGTCATGTTTTTATATAGCCTCCTCATTAGCAAAGCAAGTGTTTCATCACCTCAGAATCACTTTAATATGAATATAAATAAATTTGTCCCATGTTGTTGTTGCTGTTGCTGGTGGGAAAGACTTCACTGGATCCAGTTTTGAGCTGCTGGAGAAAAAAACCAGAGTGATAGAGAAATACAGATATGGTAGATTTCACCGTCTTTAGTATCCATCATGGATGTTCCCATGTGGCTCAAGTGGTTAAGGCTCTGGGTTGGTTATTGGAAGGATAGGGTTTAAGCCCTATAGCACCGCCAGGCTGCCACTCTTGGGCAAATTAGCATGTCCGTAAACCCTCTCTGTATCATAGCTACCCCTATGAAGCCTTTATTATCACCACACATACAGTACAGCTTTGGAAGTTGGGGTCAGTGCATAGCTGCCCCTGCTCTCTGACCCCAACTTCCAAAGCCAGGATATGTGAGGTGAAGAATTCCACTGTGCTGTAATGTATATGTGATGATAATATATAGACAGACAGACAGACAGACAGACAGACAGACAGACAGACAGACAGACAGATAGATAGATAGATAGATAGATAGATAGATAGATAGATAGATAGATAGATAGATAGATAGATGGACAGTGTTGATAATAAAGGCTTCTTATTGTTCTTCTTCATGTGTCAGGAGACACTGGACAGTTCCCTGTCTGACCACGGTGATGGCAGGTATCTCATCATAGCCTGCTTTGTTTGTCATTGTTGTTTCCATGTGTGTTGTGCCACGCCCTTCCTATTGTTCTGCTTTCCCGCCATGTCACCTGTTTCCCATTTACCTGGATGTTCTGTAATATATTCACCTGTATTGTGTTATCTGTTGTTGCCAGTCATTGTTTTATGTTCATGTGTTACGGTCCAACGCTGTTGTGTTCACATGTTATTACTTACACGTTACTTACATTGTATTTGTCTTGATTCTGCATGTGGGTCTGAGTCTCTGCACGCGGGTGATCGACATTAGCGCAGAGATCCGGGTTCGATCTCTGCTTAAGGTGGTGTCTCTTAACCGTTACACCGTGATGTAAATCTTCAGAGAAAAGCGAGACGTGTGAAATACACCTTCTTCTCGTTCGCTTGCTAATTGTAAATCGCTCGTGATTCTCTCTGAGTGCTGCTGTGTGTGAATTCCATCCGCTTCAACAGGTAAGTGTGTTTTAATGGCTGCACTTAGGGAATAAAGATTTGGGGATTGATTTACAGTAATCACGTGACTCACGTATGCAATTTACTCTTTCTTTCTTTTTCTTTTTCTTTTTTTTTTTTTAGAAATGTTCGATTTATGTTTGTATTTTATATTAATGCATTATATTATATTTAACATTTAGTTTTGTTACATGGAGACCTTTCCACAGATGTTTTTATTTTCTGATCTGATTTTTTTTATTATATGATTTTTCTATGTTTTACATAATTCATTTACTTTTATGTGATATTTTTTAATATGATTTTATATTTAATATGATTTAATATGATTTCTCACACAATTTATTTTTGAGGATTCATTTATAAATGATTTATTTATGCTTCTTATGATTTTACACATTTTTCCTATCATCCTTTTTTTTTATTATTCATTCATTTTTCTATTATTCATGTCTTTTATTTATTTTTTATTTTTTTCATTAACTTTTCAGCTCTTTGGGGATGTGATTTTCTACACAATGTTTTATTTTTCAGGTATGATTTTATTCTGCATCCTATGTTTTTACACAATTCGATTTCAATTTTTTCATGTTATTTTTTCCATGATTAATTTATTTTCAGATCTGATTTTTTTTACAATTCATATTTTTCCACAGCTGATTTTTAAAAATGCATTTATTTTCCTACCTGATTTTTTTTTTTTTACAATTCATTTATTTTTATATCTGATTTTTTTTAAAAATAATTCATTTATTCTCACACCTGAAATTGGTTTATAATTTATTTATTTTCACACCTGATATTTTTTTTTATAATTCATTTATTTTCACATCTGATATATATATATATATATGTATATATATATGTATATATATATATATATATATATATATATATATATATATATATATATATATATATATATATCAGGTGTGAAAATATATTATATTATAATTTATTTTCACATCTTCTCCTTACACATTTGTTTATATTATAAAGAATGAAATTTTATATAAATTCTTTTTTATTATGAAAAACATAACATCACTTATATGTCATTTTTCCGTAAGGGTTTGAATGAAGGGATTTAATCCAGTTTTTTCCTCTAAGCTCCAGTCATGGTCTGCTCTGAAAGGAATGTTCTCAAAGATCAGTAAAAATGATTAGACGTTTCTTCTACAGCGAGGACGGGAAACGGCTGAAGCCGAAGATGATTCAGTAACAAGAGTATTTTTGTTTATTTTTGATGTGCTCAGAAATAGTTAGTTCAACTGGCAGTTAAATAAATCACTGTGTATTTAGGAGGTTCAGGTTGCCAGGAGCGCTGAAACGCTGCGGAAATCATTGGAACAAAATGGGATATTGGATTTGCAAGCAGCGAAGGAGCTTTTTTAGCTCAAACAGAACATGTTGGCTGGAGCGAATGCTGGAACGTTTCATGAATGTTTGCTGCGCTTCCTCTTTGAAAACATCAAAGCAGTTAAAGTATTCCCTGAGAGAAAATCCACGGCTTTGTGAAGGACAGCCTTTCCGTCTCTCGTTCACGCGCCCAGTCCTTGTGTTCACTCATAAAAAGCTGAATTCATTGAGAAACGGATCACAGAAGAGTGATAAAAGCTCTGCGCAAATGATTCCAGTGATCATGTACAAGCTTTAATTAATTTTGTGAATTTGTAATTCGATATCAGAAAGCCAAGCTTAAAGTTTAAAACATTAAATCTGATGGGAAACGATGTCGATGCTCAAATATGAGTTTTGCATATATATATATATATATATATATATATATATATATCAAATGTTGGGGAGCCTGTGCCTATCTCAGGGGTCACCAGGCATCAAGGCAGGATACACCCTGGACGGAGTGCCAACCACACACACACAATCACACACTACAGGCAATTTAGAGACTCCAATCAGCCTAGTCGCATGTCTTTAGTCTCTTGGAGGAAACCGGAGCACCAGGAGGAAACCCACCAAGCATGGGGAGAACATGCAAACTCCACACACACACAGTGAGCCGGAGTGAGACTCGAACCCAGGACGCTGGAGGTGTGAGGGGAACGTGTATGATCAAATGTATGACTTGTAAGTGAAGCAACACAGAGATGTGAAACTTTCTTTTTAAGTAAAAATGTATGACAGAAAAAGTCAGATTTAGTTTGCATAAAAATATTACATTTCTCAACAAAAGATCATTTTGTCACTTAGAGCAAACTTAATTTCATGAATTACATTCAGGCAGTAAAACACAAGCCTGGCAGCGTTGTGGGTTTGAGTCTCAGCTCAGGTGTGAGCTCTGTGTGTGTTTGATTTTATACAGGGATTTATAAATACACGCTCAGATCGTGTTGGAGGAATGAAAATGAATGGTGTTAATGTTACCCAGTTGTAACCCACAGAGTCGATGTACGCGTTTAAATGAAGTAAATTCCCCATGGTGTGTTTTTCAGTGTAGCTGTATGAACATGAATGTGAACAGTATTAAGTTGAGTAGAGGAATATAGATTTTTTTAATCATGCCTCGTTTGAGTTGATGTCTAGATAAAAGAAAATTGAGAATGAATAGTGAAGACACAAAACAACACAAAACAGTTTGTAAATTTGGGCAGAAAAGTTTGAAGTCCTCTCTCTCTCTCTCTCTCGCTCTCTCTCACAGTCTCGCTCTCAGTTGTTCTCTCACACTCTCTCTCGCTCTCGCTCTGTCTTGCTTTCACTCTGTCTCTCTTTGTCTCTCTGTTTCTCTCTGTCTCAGTCGTTCTCTCACACTCTCTCTCGCTCTGTCTTGCTCTCTCTCTGTCTCTCTCTCTGTCTTGCTCTGTCTCTCTTTCTCTTTAACTCTCTCTCCCAAAGTCGCTCGCTCTCTCTCTGTCTCTGTCCCTCTCTCTCTGTCTCGCTCTCTCTCTCTGTCTCTGTCCCTCTCTCTCTGTCTCTCTCTCTCTCTCTCTGTCTTTGTCCCTCTCTCTCTCTTTCTCTCTCTCACACAAACACACACACACAGTCTCTCTGTCTCGCTCTCTCTCTCTGTCCCTTTCTCTCTCTCTCACTTTCTCTCTGTATCAGTCCCTCTCTCTCTCACACAGTCTCTCTCTCTCTCTCTCTCTCTCTCTCTCTCTCTCTCTGTCTCTGTCCCTCTCTCTCTGTCTCGCTCTTGCTCTCTCTGTCTCTGTCTCTGTCTCTCTCTCTGTCTCTCTCTCTTTCTCTCTCTCTCTCTCTCTCTCTCTCTCTCTCCAGTAACAAACACCAGTGAACTCATGTATCTGGAAGAGGGCTGATAGCACTTTCCTCTGAGCGTGGTATGTTGCTGTGACATGCTGAGGTTAGCTTCATGTATCTTTAATTAAAAAACTGAGAATAAAAATATACATTTTTCATCCATTCATATGAGAGATGTGCTCCTGCCCAGGAGAGAGAGTTTTTCTTTAGCCAGGCATATTAATGATTTCAGAGACTCACGATTTATGCGTCTCTCTCTGCCTCTCTCTCTCTCTCTCTCTCTCTCTCTCAAAAGGAGGTAGAGAGCACACTAAAGTGCACACTTTATAAAAGATAAGGATTAAAGCAGCCTGAATCAACAAAGTGTCACTGAGACTGTCAATTACACCGAGCCAACACAGTCCAGTGAACACGAGTTAGCCCTCACAGACACGTGTTCCACTGACCGGCTGCTGATTGATGCTACAGAACAACAGGGAAGGGGATCTTTTATACGAGCTGAGAGTCCTCACTTTACACTCTGTCACTTCCTGTAAAAGTTTAGAACAGGGGCTAAAAGTCGTCAAGGTACAAAATAGAGAAGAAGGGTGCTGGTGTTAGTTGATAAGATAACATAAGATAAAATAGAACTTTGTTAATCCCGAAGGAAACTCTTTTGCCAGATCCTGCTTCAGATTACAAGAAAAATAAATATAAATGAAAAATAAATAAAATAATACACAAAATAAATGATATACTAATATTATATCCATCAAAGGAAATGAAAAACATTTTCATTATGCAAATTAATTGCCATTATTTTATTAATTCAGCAAATCAAAGTAGTTCATTAAAATCACAATAAAACAGATTCCTCAGTAGGCAAATTTATACGATGTGTTTGTGAAGAGTTATTTTATAAGCCGTCTATTCATGCAGCAATACTGTATAATAGCAATATACTAGATTCCTATTACATACTTATTTCATTTTCTTTATTATATATCATAGTCTTTTTTATTTTTCATGCTACATTATAATACATTTAATAAAAAGAGGTGGAGAGAGACACTATTTCTTTCCTTCTTCATTTTCTAGCCCTGATTTTTTGATGATTTTATAAACAATCCTGACTCAGAACACAGCTCATTTTTAGTCCCTGAAGCGTCTCTAAATACTTGTAACTTCTCCTGTGTAAATTTGGACTCCTGTTGGACTTTTGGACCAAATTTGATGTGTGAAATGATGCTGTCTGGATTTTTTTTTTTTTTATTTATTTATTTATTTATTTATTTTAAACAGGTATGCCAGTTGTTTTCCTTAGGAGTACATATATTGGTATTAGTTTCCCATCTCCACAGTGCCTCTATAATGACATTAGCTCTAATTACCTGCTCTGTAGGTTGCCAGGTTGATGCATACATCATTCAGCAATGCAGCAGACGAAATGTGTGAATAAAATATATGTTTTGA
Source organism: Hemibagrus wyckioides (assembly GCF_019097595.1). NCBI lineage: Eukaryota > Metazoa > Chordata > Actinopteri > Siluriformes > Bagridae > Hemibagrus > Hemibagrus wyckioides. The sequence continues at coordinate 25,644,691 of NC_080713.1, forward strand.
TTAGCCTTGTCTCTCTAACACTGATCCTACAATAGCGTCTGACTGCGTGATCCGCATGGCAACATCCACTAACAGCAGCGATGTAAAGCTTTCTCTAACTCGGAGGCTGACTTTTAACTACCGAGTCGCATGAGGAAGTGTGCAGCTTTGTGACTTCTCATTAACCGGTGTGCAGACAAGCGTACTGTAGGACTGATAATGTATTTGTTGGGTAACTGAAGACAGGATTATCTGTTTATCTTCTTTAGCTCCCACTGGATCTATGAGAATTCATGAGATTTTGAAATGATAGATTAGATTAATCTGAGTGAGAACGATGTATCTAGAACAAAATAAATACGCAATACGACAGGAACCTGAGCTCAGAATCAAACCAGAGACCTGCAGCTATTCCACAGTGACACTACAGTACACACTGTACCACCAACACAAGGCACACAGTCACAGCTTTCACCTAGAAATTCATCCAGAAGTATAGAAGATGTGTGTGTGTGTGTGTGCGTGCGTGTGTGAGAGAGAGAGAGAGAGAGAGAGAGATATGATATAGATAGATGGATGGATGGATGGATGGACAGACAGACAGACAGATAGATAAATTTGTATATCGATAGACAGATAAGTATTAGTATATAGACGGACGGACAGATGGACAGACAGATACATTTGTATATAGACAGACAGATAAGTATGAGTATATAGACAGACAGATGGACAGACGGATGGACGGAGGGGTGGGCGGGCAGGCAGACGGATAGATAAATTTGTATATAGACAGACAGACAGACAGACAGACAGACAGACAGATAGATAGATAGATAGATAGATAGATAGATAGATAGATAGATAGATAGATAGATAGATAGATAGATAGATAGATAGACAAATGGATGGGTGGGTGGATGGAAAGACAGGCAGTTAGATAGATAGACAGACAGACAGATGGATGGGCAGACAGAGAGATATATATGTATATAGACAGACAGACAGACAGACAGACAGACAGACAGACAGATAGATAGATAGATAGATAGATAGATAGATAGATAGATAGATAGATAGATAGATAGATAGATAGACAAATGGATGGGTGGGTGGATGGAAAGACAGGCAGTTAGATAGATAGACAGACAGACAGATGGATGGGCAGACAGAGAGATATATATGTATATAGACAGACAGACAGACAGACAGACAGACAGATAGATAGATAGATAGATAGATAGATAGATAGATAGATAGATAGATAGATAGATAGATAGACAGACAGACAGAGAGATATATATGTATATAGACAGACAGATAGATAGATGAATGGACAGACGGATGGACAAACAGATGGATTGGATGGACAGAGATGGATTGATGGATGGATGGATAGGCAGATAGGTAGATGTTTTTTTTTGTTCTGAATTCTGTTCTTCAGTCATCCTTCATACCCCAAACACAAGATTTAAACAAAATAAACACCCTTCTTTCTGGATGTTCTCACAAATCAGAGTCAAGACCAAAGACATTTTCTCACAAACATTGATCTTTAGACTGAAACCAACATGGCAGGTGACACAGTCCGGCTCAGCCGTAATCGGTTATTGGTCTGTGGTTATTGGTCTGTGGTTATTGGTCTCTCCACAGGAGACGACTGATGATCGGTTCCTTCTCTAGGCTGTAAGTGTGAAGGTTTGTGTGAATGAATGAACTCAACACTCCCATCAGAGTATAAATATAAATACTTGTATATGCATCTGAAATATACTGTAGATATCCAGATCTAAAATATCTGTAATATCTGTAAATATCTATAAATACACACACACATAATACGGTATATACCATACTACATAGCAAATATCATATATCTTGCTCTAATTGTATAATGTGCAAATATATTAAAATGCAAATTTAGTCAGTTAAAGATGGGAAAGAATTTGCATATTTAATGTTTTAATCAGTTAAGAATGAAAGCCAGATTAGCATAATAAATGGAAATAACTCTAAAGGGGTCACCCACTTCGAAGAAAAATGTCATCCAGTTTGGTCCTGACCCTGTTAATCAAATATTCAGCTGTTCAACTGCTTACAGCCTGGAGCAAAGGACCAAAGCAAACACTACAACATACAGCCTGGAGCAAAACACTGCCACAAATCTCCACAACATCACAAACGAACGGAATCTGGCTTGCTGTGGCTCAGGACCAAACTGTCCACACTGAATTAAACATGAGGACATCAGCCACTTCCTTTCACATGAACACACTATATGGCCAAAAGTTTTTGCACCACACTATCACAACCATATTTGCTTTGTGAACATCTCGTTCCAGATTTATTCCTACTTTGCTGTTATTATCAGCTCCAGCCTTCTCTTCTGGGAAGGTTTTCCACTAGATGTTAGAGCATGGCTGTGGGGATTTGTGTTCATTAAGCCACAGGAGCATTAGTGAGATTAGACACTGATGCCAGGTGAGGATGTCTGGGATTCAGTTGGTGTTCCAAATCCTCGAAATACTTCTCCAGGTATTCAAGTTTTCTTCCCCAGTCCAGAGACATGTGTTGTAGGCTGATGCACATCTCTAAATTGTCTGTAGCCTGTTAAAGTTTTTCCACAGACCTGCATTTTGACTGGACCATACCAAAATATTCATCTCCTTCTTCTGAAGCGGTTACGGTTTGGGATTTTTTTGCACTGGAAAATGAAAAGCCTGCATGTTTTGTGTTAAAATTGGTTAGCATTCAGAGCCATTCAGGATTCTTTGCCTAAAGCCCCAGTTCCAGCTGAGAAGAACCAGCTGCAGAGCATGATGCTGCCACCACCATGCTTCACTGGGTGTGTTTGGTAGAATAACCAAAATGCCCATACAATTCTACCTTGCTCTCACCAAACCCCATGGTTTGGGATGAACTAAGTTGACATTTTGTTTAATTTGCGTTTATTTGTCACAATTATTTCTTCACATATCCCACTCTTGGGCGGATGGGGTCAGAACAGAGGGTCAGCCATGATACATCACCCCTGGAGCAGGGTGGGTTAGGGGCCTTGCTCAAGGGCCAGTGGCAGCATGGCAGTGCTGGGGCTTGAACCCCAATCTGCCGGGTTAACAACCCAGAGCCATAACCACTTGAGCTACCAGATAAAGGTCTTCCATCAATCCACTCCAAAGCTCACACATAGAAAGAAGAGACTGTTGTCACCTGCAAGGAGTGAACACTTCTTACCAGATATTCCTGCAACTCCTTTAATGTTGCTGTAGGGCTCTTGGCAGCCTCCCTGAAATGTTTTCTTCTTCTTGTCCTTGTGTCATTTTTGAAAGGACAGCCTGTTCTCAATCATTTTCTCATTTTGTTGATGATGGCCCTGTTGGTTTCCGTGGTACATTTCATGTTTTGGAAGTGCTTTTGTACTTGTCTCTTGATCGATGCCTTTCAACTTTGGGACCATGGTTCTAGCAGACAGGTTAAACCAAGAAGATGTCCAAAAAAGGAACAGAAAACTATGTTTGAAGATGATTGGGTAATTTTGCGTACACTCAAATTATTATTATTATTATTATTATTATTATTATTAATGAGTGTGTACACTGATGCAACTTGGTTAATGTATGTATTTTTCAATGTCAGACTTTCCCTACATTTTTTTGTATTATTTCCGGCTTGATTTTGTACACAACATAGACATACAATTTTATTTATTTGATTATTTTTTTTAAACTGTATATGCAAATGAGACAACATGGTAGATACATCCATACATATTTATTTATTTATTTATTTTAGCTCTAATGGTACACTTTTGTACCAATGTGCCTCACTGACATTTCCGCCACAGACATCTTTTTAATTCTATAAGCTCAAATGTCTCTATTGAACTTTTAACGTTATTACCCAAGAGATCTCAGGACTGAATTTTATTAGAATAGATCTAAGCATCATTTCTTTCCTCTTCCTCTTATTCTGTCTTCAATCTTGCACTGCTGGCACAGAAAATGGATTGCTCCTCAGTTAATCCTTCTCCTTGTGAAACCTGGCTATTGTTATGAGCCAAGTGTTGCTTTATCTGTATCTCTGAGTGCCCTAATGATGAGTCTGTGAGCTGTATAGAGCTGCCAAGGCCAGATCGAGCGTTGCGTAATAACACATCACACACATCCACGATAATTGACAATTATTGAATTAGAGCCGAGTGAGTCAGAGCCTGGCATTCAGGTTTGAGGTCGACTGGGAAGCTATGTAATTACACACACACGCGCATAGCAGAGCACAGAGAGCTGTAGTAGCAGATTCAGGTATACAGGCTGAGTATGTACTTTACAGATTAAGGATAACGATCTGATGTTTTGGGGGGTTTTTTAATCATTAACTGGAGTAATCACTCCAGATTATTCATTCAGGTTGACATATAACTGTTGGCACATACATACATTAATGGAACAAATGCATAGTTTTTATATAGTTAACTCTCAACTTCCTGTATATATAATTCTGAATAGTTTAATATTAATGGGAATTAAATTACAAGTACTGTATGTATGTACACCGATCAGGCATAACATTATGATCACTGAGAGGTGAAGTGAATAACACTGATGATCTCCTCATCATGGTACCTGTTAGTGGGTGGGATATATTAGGCAGCAAGTGAACATTTTGTCCTCAAAGTTGATGTGTTAGAAGCAGGAAAAATGGACAAGCGCAAGGATTTAAGCGAGTTTGACGAAGGTATCAGTATCTATCAAAAGTGGTCCAAAGAAGGAAAAGTTTAGGAACTAAACTAAACATTTCTCTCTATATTATCTGTATGTCTATCTCTCTATCATAAACATATTCCGAAGTGTATTGCTGCCTTGTAGATTTGAAGAGCTCCTTCACTCTGCAGAGACTCAATAGTGGATCAATCACAGCACTAATTTACCAATTAGACTCATTAGGCTTTATAAATAAACACACAACTTCCCACCATCTTCCCACCACCTCTCTGAGGATCTACACTCCGCTCTCAGATGAGCCAGACCTACAAATCAACCTCAGCATGCTGTAAAGATTTTACATTAAAATGTATTTTGAAAGTTTTGTTCCCTGAATCAGAAATACAGTGGTAGATTGTGACAGTCTGTTCCAGATATTTAAGTTAGCCTTACTTAAACTGCTAATGTTGTTCATGCTGTAAGTAAAGTCGTATGTTTTGAAGCTGTGTGTGTGTGTTTGTGTGTGTTTGTGTGAGTGTCTGGTGCTGCCTTTCCTCTCTTGAGGAAACATTTCAGTCAGTGAGCTGTCACATCAAGCTCGCTTTGCACTGCTGCGTTAGAGATCTTTCGAGATCAAATGCCCTCAGAGCTCTCAATCACACAGCAGAAAAATTCGGGAAATATTTTATCCTGCGAAACTTCGCTCACTTTCAAGGGACCTGAAGGAAGAAGGATGTGTTTCTGTGGTGAAAAAAAGAACCTTTCAGCTTTTTTTTGTGGCACTGCACAGGAGTCCTTTGGAGATTTCAACTTTCAGACAACTTCCAGATAAGGTTCAGTCTGATCCGGTTCACCTGTGCATGAAGTTGTTGTTGTTTTGGGGTTTTTTTTAATCCCATATGAAGTTGCATCAGGAATCCACATTTTCACAATGTTCAATTCAAATTCATGAACCCTAATGTATTTCTATTATGACTACTTAAAAAGAAAAAGATGCGATAAATAAGAGTTTCCATTGAATTTGTCCATTTTCTGCTCTCTTTTTCCATTGTTCAGGAATAAAATTCCAAGGTACAGAACTTCCCTTGCCAGTAGCCAGGTCTCTCCCATCACCCAAAGGCATCCTCTCACTCTTTTGTGCAAGAGAATTTCTTCTCATTGCTTATTGCCAACCTAGTTGCTTCATGACCCTGCAGCAAAACACCTAAGTTTGGGTTAGAAGTCTAGATCAGATAGAGCCAAGACAGAGCAGGGTATACTTTTAATCAGTTTCACACCAGGAAGACTGTCCCTCCCAATCATGGTGCTCCATGTATCTCCAGCATTTCCAACATGAACAGTGAAGTCCCCTCACTAGTGCTGTGTAATGAGTAGGATGTACCCAGTTGACCACCTGCTCCAACCTTCTCTAAGAAGGCTCAGTTCTCAACAATCAGTCACAGATTTCCTTCATGAGACTTACACCTCATGGAGGCAACTATTTTGCTCACTGGACCTGAACTGAAAGATCCTCAACCTCCACAAACCTGTCTGAAGTCTATTTCCTGGGAATCTCTGGAACAGCATGGAAACCACACCCAATCAACATGTTTTATAAAAGGAGGTCGGCTATATCATCTCAGATTATACCCTGGAGCAAAGGTGCATCCCTTGTTTTTAAAGCTCTTTTGCAAGAATCTAGTGCAGGGATGTCTACTCTTATCTGCAAAATGCCAGTGTGGGTGCAGGTTTTCATTCCAAGCAAGCAAACCATACCTGAGTCAATTGAAAGCCAAGATCAACTGAATCAGGTGTGGTTTCTACTTGATTGGTATGAAACCCTGCACCACACCAGCTCTTTGCAGAAAAGATCAGACACCCCTGGTCTAGTGTGTTTACAGTTGTCTATCACATGCCCAGTGCCTGATAGTCCTTGCTCCTGACCCTTCAACTTGCAGGTTTGGAGCAGGCAAGATGGCTCTATGTTGCAATTTCAGTCCAAAACTGACAGAGTTACATGGTTGGCCAGGTCACCAGGGACTGATGACACTATCCCAGGGCCTGGCTCCACTGCTGGGTTGTGTGTACACCGAAATGTCACTGTCAATGCTACAGAAGTAATGACAATTTATAAGGCTGTAATGTGAAGGCTGACATCGTACCAAGTTCTCCCACTGGGGAAAGAATCCTGAGAACAGAAAAAAACTGTCAAATACTGAAAATCACATAAAGATACTTCTCAGGTGGATTTTCAAACATTCAGCAGTTGTTGTTGTTCATTCGGCTGTTCCCTTTTTGGGGTCGCCACATTTGGTCCGCATGTTTTGATTTGGCACAGGTTTTACACCGGATGCCTTTCCTAAAGCAACACTTCCATTTTATCCTGGCTTGGGACCAGCATTGAGAGTTAACTCTTCAGTGGCTGGGTTAGCTCCCTGCTTGGGAATCGAACCCTGGCTGCAGCAATGAGAGTGTGGGATCCTGCTGCTGGACCACCAGGAGGCTTCAAACTTTCTTAGCAACAATATTGGTGGATAATGAAAAAAGGGACATACACTATATTGCCAAAAGTATTCGGTCACCCATCCAAATAATCAGAATCAGGTGTTCCAATCACTTCCATGGCCACAGGTGTATAAAATCAAGCACCTAGGCATGCAGACTGTTTTTACAAACATTTGTGAAAGAATGGGTCGCTCTCAGGAGCTCAGTGAATTCCAGCGTGGAACTGTCATAGGATGCCACCTGTGCAACAAATCCAGTCGTGAAATTTCCTCACTCCTAAATATTCCACAGTCAACTGTCAGCTGTATTATAAGAACATGGAAGTGTTTGGGAACGACAGCAACTCAGCCACAAAGTGGTAGGCCACGTAAACTGATGGAGCAGGGTCAGCGGATGCTGAGGCGCATAGTGCGAAGAGGTCACCAACTTTCTGCAGAGTCAATCGCTACAGACCTCCAAACTTCAAGTGGCCTTCAGATTAGCTCAAGAACAGTGCGCAGAGAGCTTCATGGAATGGGTTTCCATGGCCGAGCAGCTGCATCCAAGCCATACATCACCAAGTGCAATGCAAAGTGTCGGATGCAGTGGTGTAAAGCACGCCGCCACTGGACTCTAGAGCAGTGGAGACGCGTTCTCTGGAGTGACGAATCGCGCTTCTCCATCTAGCAATCTGATGGACGAGTCTGGGTTTGGCGGTTGCCAGGAGAACGGTACTTGTCTGACTGCATTGTGCCAAGTGTAAAGTTTGGTGTGGGGTTGTTTTTCAGGAGTTGGGCTTGGCCCCTTAGTTCCAGTGAAAGGAACTCTGAATGCTTCAGCATACCAAGACATTTTGGACAATTCCATGCTCCCAAAGTCCTGACCTCAACCTGATAGAACACCTTTGGGATGAATTAGAGCAGAGACTGAGAGCCAGGCCTTCTTGTCCAACATCAGTGTGTGACCTTACAAATGCGCTTCTGGAAGAATGGTCAAAAATTCCCATAAACACACTCCTAAACCTTGTGGACAGCCTTCCCAGAAGAGTTGAAGCTGCAAAGGGTGGACCGACGTCATATTGAACCCTATGGATTAGGAATGGGATGTCACTTAAGTTCATATGCGAGTCAAGGCAGGTGAGCGAATACTTTTGGCAATATAGTGTATGATGGAAATATAGTGTGATGCTAATTGATGCAGTGTATCTTGAGAAAGAATTACACCATGGTAAGAGGCAAAAAAGACCAAAAAGACCCATCAGCTTGCAGGTTAAGAGTCATCTAGACGGCTTAGTCTGAAACTGACTGAGATACATGATTGGCCAGATCAACAGGGTCTAGGGACACCACCCCAAAGCCTGGCTCAAGTGAAAGGTCATGTGTAACCATACACCAGGCAAGGATATTTGTACCTTTAACATGGTTGTTTAGAATCCCTTTCCATCTGACCTTTCTTATTAGATCTATTCACCAATGATCCCCAAAGCTCTCAAAGAAGTTCACTGAAGTGCACAAGCATTTTCAGCATGATAAGATTGCCATCTTGAAAGGCAAACAGTATATACACAGAACAAATAATTCACCACTAGTAGTTTTCACATTCATAGACAATACACCTGAATATCTTCAGTATGAGCTCAGCAGTAATGAGCACCATTGCAAAACCTATGGAGCTGCTGTCAGCAGCAGAGAAATGCCATCATCCCCACATCACCCCTATCATCTGCTTATGCACCATGAACCCTGCTGGCTCTAAAGTAGAGCAAGAGACAGAATGTGGACAAAAGGAATATGTGACAATATGGTAAGAGCAGTGGTGCATTATCTATTTAATAAGGTCATTTGATATGGTTTGATGTAATCTGTCAGTATAGCATATATTTTTGCAGGCTATCCTTTAGTTGCGTAGCAATGTAACCTAGTGTAGATGGACAGAAAATGATGCATGTGATGAACTAACATACAGAAAGTGAGGGAGGTGGAGAATGGTGTAGCACTGATAGATTTAACATCTCAGGAAACATCAGTTTGGACTTCAAGGCTCAGGAGCTGATGGAAATGTTCATTGAAATGCCTCTGTCATTGCCACAGAAGTAATGACAGGTAATAAGGTAATGTGAACTTACAGAGCCCGACTTCACTGGAGGAAGAAATCTGTGAAGATTAAAAAAAAAAAACTGTCAAATTCTGAACATCACCAAAAAGATACGTCTCAGGCAGACTTTCAGAACTCGAACAGCATTGCTGGATAATGAGGACAGGACTTATGATGGAAATATATGGTGATAGTGCTGATTGATGCTGTGCACATTGAGAAAGAGATAACTCACGGTGAGAGACATGAACAGACAAATGTGTGCCAAATTGGACGAGAACATTACAGACCACACAGTGAAAGTGGGTCATTCACAATGAGACCTGCAAAATAACACTAAGGTGCAGATCAGCTTTTGTTTCCAACACAAAGGCTTGAGTCTTATATCAAATAATAAAAAATTTAAAAAAAAAAGATGTAAGCTATTTTCTCTTTGTGCTAATTTTAGAAGAACTGAAGGTTTGTTCTGCTTATGTTAAAGCCTTAATTGCTAGTGAATTTTAAAGCATTTTAAGCTAAAGCAGGTTAACTGGGGATTAGCTTATTGTTGTTATAGAATTTATTTGGTGCTATTATGTGTTGAGTCGAACATTAGGGTAGAAGGCAGAATTAGACTAGATTAGATTCTTACTTGGGTCAACCTTTGGGTCTGGAGGTGCAAGACCAGAGGAAGAGGCAGTGACCAGTCCATGTGGCATTAGCAAACATGGCCATAGCTTGGTGAAATTGGTGACTGTTTTGAGCTCTTCTGGAGTCGAGAACACCAAAGATGGTGGGTATCTATACTTCAATGTGTATTGAAACCATGTCACCTCTGTATGAGAAACCATGCTGCTACTGGAGAAGTGGAGGCTTTGCTCTGATAAAATCCTGCTCAATCTGAATAGGAACCACCTTCCAAAATACAGACCAATCTTGAGAGATGATGGTGTGATTCATCAGTCTGAACTTTTACTTAATAAATGATATGTTTAGACGTTTGACTAATAGGCAGCCTACCCAGGGTATATACGCTTTTTTTTCCAAGGTGGCCTTTTTATTTTCCAATGAATGACGGCCGCTGAAAAGAAGACAGACGCTCACTTCTAAACTTTTTCACCCGACCAGTGTCCAAAGCTTTGACCATCTGCTGTGCTCAGAACGATCAATATTTATCCAAGTGGAAAAATACAGACAGGGTGTTTAAACTCCATTGTTAAATCCCTGTGCATGAATTAGCAAGCTATTTATCTTCACATTTGTTGTTTGAGTGAAGCAGCAGTGAGAGCAGATTGTGAGCCCACACAGCAGACCTCAGCTCCTGAACCTTCTGCTGTTCAGAAATGGCTCGACATCTCCGAGTTCATCACTGAATATTAATAGAGGAAAACGCAACATGTTTCAGAGAGTCTTCCCGACCGATGGCTGCAACTAAACTGCACCCCTGATTCACACCAGCTGAGTCATGACAAGCTCTGAATCACTGCTTTCTAGATACATGACACACTACTTTAGCAAGCACACCAACACGCAATATGTCCAGTTCCTTCTGGAGGGTTCAGGGAGACTTGGGCAGATCAAATCAAGTCTGCAGTCTATAAATGCTACTTAGTACAATGGAGCAGTTTGGCCTGTGGAGGAAGATCCTTCATGAATTTAAATAGATTTTCTAGATCTTTGCTGTTATAAACACTGTGAGTGCACTCTGCCCTTTCAGAGTTTCTATATAACTTTGCTTATATAATGAGGAAGTCTTTATTCAGTCTGTAGCAGATCTCTGATGAGCTAAACACCTTTTTTTTTCATCCTTTCTCATCATGAGCTTTGCTGGAATCCAGCTGCCAGAAAAACTGCATGGATTATTCCAATATAATGTAAGACATCAGATCTACTGGAGTAGCGAATTTTCCATTTAATTTTATCAAAAGCCAATGTACAAGCAAAGCGATATATTAAGCCGAGAACAATAGAGTGGTTTTTAAGTGGTTAAATGTTAAGATTTGGGTCTAAATCTTCTGGTTAAACAGCAATTGGTATATTTTGGTATAATATTCTTGGTATAATTGGTCTATTGTTTCCACAGCAAGTTTAGCTCACTTTAGTTCAATGCTGCTTGTTGGATAAAAGAGATTTGAAATCATGGATATCTGGCAACCCGCACAGCACACTGAGAACTTAGCATGCTGAAGACCAGCTGACGTCTACAAGCTCCAGTGCTCAAGTGATCGTTAATTGAGAAGCACTGAAGAAAAACACGTATGCACCATTTTGTTCCTTCAAGGAGACTTGTCAGGTTTAGCTGATGGGGAAAAATAGCAGGATGTCTGGCAGGGAGAAATATAAAAAGATTTCTGTCCTGGTTTGTTTTCTCCTTCTTTCTCTCTCTCTCTCTCTCTCTGTGGGAGAGTTTTTTTTTTATATCTTGGTGAGGACCAAATGAATTTTGAGATACTAAGACGGTTTCAGTAAAATAATGCTTCTGAAGGTTTACTATAAAGGTCATATAAATATATTATATACTGTATACTGTAGAGTAATTACTCTATTTGCATAGCAAATATTCAACACAATCCTTGTATATCGTGTCAGTTAATAAGTTATTTGGGTTCAGTTTTGCTTTAGAATTAATTTAATTAATTCTAAAGCAGACTCCTGTAAGTCTATACAACTCAAGTGTTAAATTAACAACAGGAAGTTTTTCTCGTACCGTATCTGTTAATGACTGCAGAGATCTACTGAAATACAAACACAGTCCTGTAGTGAAGCATTTCTCAGTTCTTCAGGTATAAACTATGTATAAATCTGACGGCGTGCTTTAAAGGCATTAACTAATTGCTTTGAACATTTGGCTGAAATTCACTCTTTTATTCTTTATTCATAAGAGCGGTGGGCTGAGCGTCCACAAAGTCTCTCATATGCCCAAAGAATTCTGTTATTTATACTTTGTGTGCGTATTTTTACCAGTGTGCCAGTTCGAAATGATGAAATTATTTATACTGATATACCAAGAGTCCAGGAGTGTAGCTAAAATGCATACAGGTTAGGAGTGATTAGTGAGTGTTAACTCTTCGATGCCCATCATGTGAAGGCAGTTTGAAGTATAAATGATGTAAGCATTAATTGCAGCTTGTTTTAAGGCCAATCCCCAATCCTCCTTCTTCATGTATACAGGAGCAGGGCATGGCATCATTTAGGCGTCATTAGGACGTGATGATCTAATCATGAATTGTTAATGGCACCGTTATGACCACAGGCCTCTGGTGCCCTTTCTGGTAGTGCCGTTTTAATGCAGTTGATCCTCGTACCATACACTAATAGGAGGATCAGGAGTGGAATAAATTCTTATCCTTGTTTTACCTTTAACACGTGGTAGCAACAAACGTGGAATGAAACGAAATTTATGTTTCATAAAATGAATTAAACACTGTCAACGCATTAGCTGAGACCGTACACACTACTGTTCAAAAGTTTGGGATCACTTGGAAATTTTCTTGTTTTCTACTTGTACATCAGGGCCTTCCACTTCTTTTTCTGTTCCAGTTGGGACCAGTTTGTGCCCTATGAAGGGACTAGTTCATAGCATGGTGAGAGAAGTTCTTACCATGAAAAGAAAGAAAGTTCTTTCTTAAACAAATCTACAACTCCTGATGCTCCAGATAGTAACCTAACCTAAAGAAGGCCATTTTTATTGCTCCTTTAATCAGTTTTTATCTGTGTTAGCACAACTGCAGAAGGGTTTTCTAATAATCAATTAACCTTATAAAATTATTAATTTGGATTAGCGAACATAGCATGAGACTGAACCAGAGGACTGATGGTTGCTGATAATGAGCTTCTGTGCCACTTTCTTTTGTAATGGATCAAAATGGGTTTTTCTTTTTGAAAACAAGGAAATTTCCAAGCTATCCCAAAATTTTGGATGATAGTGTAGTGCTTGGTTTGTTTGTACTGCCAGCTAGCTTGATTATGAGCTCAAGCCATTAAGAAGCCATTTACTAAAAACATGAACGTAGATTTGGAGGATCAGGGTTCAAGCCCCAGCACCACCAAGCTCCACCGCTGGGCAATTGAGCAAGACCCTTAACCCTCTCTGCTCCAGGGGCACTGTATCATAGCTGCCCCTGCGCTCTCACCCCAACTTCCTCAGCTGGGATCTGCGAAGAAAAGAATTAAACTGTACTGTAATGTATGTGTGGTGATAATAAAGGCTTCATGCCTTCAGTAAATCCTTACTTTACTTTATTGTCCTTAAAGGCAATTCTTTATGTAGACGGCAGTACACATACATACATACAGCAGCAACACAACACACATTTATAATAAAGTCATTTAAAAACATGATTGCAGCAGGAACAAAGGAATTCTTATATCTGTATGAATTGCAGAACGAAGCTGTTGAAATTCTGTACACAACGGATGGGTGGCATCAGAAAGGACTAACTGGTTACTTTATGTTCGTAAATTTGTGTGATAGTCCTTAAATCAGCCCCCACTGTCTTGCTGCACGAAATGATTTCCCTCTTGTGTTATAAAAAAAATACAGTAAAATTGGTTAATATTGCAAACATAACTTATAGTGACGAAGAAGTGCAAAACAAAATAACAAATCCACAAAGAAAATAACAAATCTGGAAACAAAATAAGAAATTAGAAAACTGAAATAAGAAATTAGAAAACTGATATAAGAAATTAGAAAATTAAATAAGACATTAGAAAGCTAAAATAAGAAATCAGAAGCAATTATTAAAAAAATACATTTTCCGGTTTGTCTAAATTGTCATTGTGTTTTCAGA